>NC_053028.1:255501175-255644867 GCF_003073215.2 Triticum urartu | reverse complement strand
CTACCTCACGACAAGGTGAACCAAGAGTTGATACGGAAGCATCCACAAGTGGGACACGCCAAGATGAATAAAACGAGGAAGCGCACCAAGATGAACATCAACAACCTCCTTCTCCACCACGACAAGAGAATGACAGCGTCAACAATGAAGAAGGCCAAGAAGAAGCACAAGATGAAGAGGATGTTCCACCCCGACCCAAGCAAAAGCTTTCACGAGTTCGAGCAAGAATTGCTAAGGATCATCCCGTCGAGCAAATCTACAATGATATCCAAACCGGGAGAATCACTCGCTCTAAAACTCGTTTAGCTAACTTTTGTGAACATTACTCATTCATCTCTAGCATTGAACCTATGAAGGTTGAAGAAGCATTGGAGGATCCGGATTGGATAAATGCTATGCATGAAGAGCTACACAACTTTGAGAGAAATCAAGTGTGGACATTGGTCGAGAAGCCCGACAACAACCACAACATCATTGGTACCAAATGGGTGTTTTGCAACAAGCAAGATGAAGAGGGACAAGTGGTTCGCAACAAAGCACGTCTTGTCGCCCAAGGCTACACACAAGTTGAAGGTATGGACTATGGTGAGACATATGCTCCTGTTGCTAGACTTGAGTCCATTCGCATATTACTTGCTTATGCTAATCACCATGATATCACCTTGTACCAAATGGACATTAAAAGTGCTTTTCTAAATGGCAAAATTGAGGAAGAAGTTTATTTTAAGCAACCTCCCATCTTCGTCAATCCTAAGAAACCTAATCATGATTACAAACTTCACAAAGCCCTTTATGGTCTTAAACAAGCTCCTAGAGCATGGTATAAATGCTTGACCAAGTTCCTTATTGAAAAAGGCTTTGAAATTGGTAAAATTGATTCTACTCTTTTTACTAAAAGGGTTAATGGAGAACTATTTGTGTGCCAAATTTATGTTGATGATATCATATTTGGTTCAACTAACCCTCATTTTAGTGAGAAGTTTGGAAAGCTAATGTCGGAGAAGTTCGAGATGTCTATGATGAGTGAACTCAAATTATTTCTCGGTTTGCAAATCAAGAAAACTAAGGAAGGTACCTTTGTCTCTCAAACGAAGTACACCAAGGACTTATTCAAGAAGTTCAATATGCAAGAATGCAAATGTATGACTACACCCATGCCTACTAGTGGACATCTTGATCTGACCAAAGATGGTGAACCGGTTGATCAAAAGGTTTATCGCTCTATGATTGGTTCATTGTTATATCTGTGTGCCTCTCGTCCCGATATTATGCTAAGTGTGTGCATGTGTGCACGATATCAAGCTGCTCCTAAAGAGTGTCATCTTAAGGCTGTGAAAAGGATAGTGAGATACCTAATCCATACACCAAATTTTGGCATTTGGTATCCCAAGAGGTCCTCTTTTGATCTTGTTGGCTACTCTGATTCGGACTATGCCGGAGACAAGGTTGATAGAAAATCCACTTAGGATACTTGTCAATTCCTTGGTAGATCTCTTGTGTCTTGGTCTTCCAAGAAACAAAACTCGGTATCCTTATCCATCGCCAAAGCGGAATACATTGCCGCTGGTTCATGTTGCGCTCAATTACTTTGGATGACCCAAAATCTTAATAGCACTTTCATTGCTATGTGACAATGAAAGTGCTATTAAGATTGCTCACAATACCATGCAACATTCTCGAACCAAGCATATTGAAGTTCGTCATCATTTCATTCGAGATCATGTTGCAAAAGGGGACATTAACCTTAAGCATGTTCACACCGATAAGCAATTGGCGGATATATTCACTAAACCACTTGATGAGAAAGTGTTTTGCAGGTTGAGAGGTGAATTGAACATCATTGATGCTTCAAACTTGGAGTAGGAACTCCATTTGATACATGCGAGGCATGAGCCTATGACTAATCCTCGATATTTCTCTTATGATGCTATTCATGTGTCTTGGATATATTTGTACCTTGCATGTTATCTAACCCGTGTAGGTACTTGGTTGAATCTAAATCTATGAGATTGTAACTCACTCACATCTTGAGCAATCTCTACATCACCAAGTCTCTACACAATGGTGGTTGAAGACAAGGAAGCACGAAACCATTCAAACATATCCTTTGGCAAATTCTATGTTGAGTCTCATGATTGTCATTTTGGATACACAAGTGCTCTTCCTTGCAAAGCTAACCCATGTAGGTAGATGAACTCAAACTCCAAGTGGTGCTCCCAACTCTTGATGAACTACATCAACCTTGAGCAACCCACACAAGTTCAACTACATGATCAAGATCAACACCACCACCCAAGGTATGTTATTCCATCTTAGAGAAGCTTTACTCCAAGTCATGAGCCAAAGCAACTCGACAAGATGTGAATACATCAAGATGCTTAAACGAAAAATGGTAACCCCATTTTGAGCTTAAACGATGAGTATGACCTATGATCAAGTGCTCTCACTTGACTCCTAAGTCAATATACTCTAACATAGGTGACTTTGTCACCGACCATTTCTAGATGAAGTTCTCTAGTGTTTCTCCATGCTTTTGCATTTGCATATTTGTTTCCCCTTTCAAAAAAAACTTCATCTAGAACTTTTCGTTTCTTTTCTTTCCTTTCTGTTTTGCATTTTCTGCATCCAATTCATTGCAAATCTTTTAGTTAATTCCTTGTATATCCTTGTGAGATCTTACTTGTCTAGTGAGCTGAGGTGACAAGTGGTTTCACTCTGATGAACTCGGTCACACCAGTTTGTTCTCTTCGGCCCAACCGAAATCTTTCGGTGCAACCGAAGCACACAACTCGGAGTCACCGATTCCATCACAGGAAAACCAACTTGCCACTTATTCCTGATTTCTGTTTGCTCCAGCTCCACTCAATGATTCTTGTCCTCTACCAGCATCATATTAGACATGCTGCTTTGCTCTGTGACTCGAGGACCAACCCATTTGTATCACATGTCCAGAAGAGCCCTTCTTGGAAATTGATGTCAAAGGGGGAGAGAGAGATCACATCAAAGCTTAATCCTTCCTATAGGGGGAGAAAGAGAGAATACTCAGGGGGGGAGAGTTTCTCAACTAGGAGAAAGTAAAATCATCAAAGACCCCAGATGCTTGGTGTTCAATGTTGGAAATATGCCCTAGAGGCAATAATAAATTGATTATTATTATATTTCCTTGTTCATGATAATCGTTTATTATCCATGCTAGGATTGTATTTATAGGAAACTCAGATACATGTGTGGATACATAGACAACACCATGTCCTGACCATGGACATTGGATGTCGTTGATAACGGGATCACATCATTAGGAGAATGATGTGATGGACAAGACCCAATCCTAAGCCTAGCACAAAGATCGTGTAGTTCGTATGCTAAAGCTTTTCTAATGTCAAGTATCATTTCCTTAGACCATGAGATTGTGCAACTCCCGGATACTGTAGGAATACTTTGGGTGTGCCAAACGTCACAACGTAACTGGGTGGCTATAAAGGTACACTACAGGTATCTCCGAAAGTGTCTGTTGGGTTGGCAGGAATCGAGACTGGGATTTGTCACTCCGTGTAAACGGAGAGGTATCTCTGGGCCCACTCGATATGACATCATCATAATGTGCACAATGTGACCAAGGAGTTGATCACGGGATGATGTGTTACGGAACGAGTAAAGAGACTTGCCGGTAACGAGATTGAACAAGGTATCGGGATACCGACGATCGAATCTCGGGCAAGTATCGTACCACTAGACAAAGGGAATTGTATACGGGATTGATTGAATCCTCGACATCGTGGTTCATCCGATGAGATCATCATGGAACATGTGGGAGCCAACATGGGTATCCAGATCCCGCTGTTGGTTATTGGCCGGAGAGTTATCTCGCCCATGTCTGCATGACTCCTGAACCCGTAGGGTCTACACACTTAAGGTTCGATGACACTAGGGTTATAGGGAATAGATATACGTGGTTACCGAATGTTGTTCAGAGTCCCGGATGAGATCCCGGACGTCACGAGGAGTTCCGGAATGGTCCGGAGGTAAAGATTAATATATAGGAAGTATGGTTTTGGCCACCGGAAGTGTTCCGGGCATCACCGGTAGTGTACCGGGACCACCGGAGGGGTCCGGGGGTCCACCAGGTGGGGCCACCAGCCCCGGAGGCCTACATGGGCCAATAGTGGGAAGGGACCAGCCCCTAAGTTGGCTGGGGCGCCTCCCCACCAAGGCCCATGCGCCTAAGGGGAAGAGGGGGCAAACCCTAAGGGCAGATGGGCCTTAAGGCCCATGCCTGGTGCGCCTCCCTCTCCCCCTCCACTTGGCCGCCACCCTAGATGGGATTGGGGCTGGCCGCCGCCCCTAGGGTGTAACCCTAGGTGGGGAGCACCCCTCCCTCTCCCCTATATATACTTGAGGACTTGGGGCTGCCAACAGATGAGTTCCTCTCCTTCTTGGCGCAGCCCTACCCCTCTCCTTCCTCGTCTCTTGTGGTGCTTGGCGAAGCCCTGCTGGAGTACCACGCTCCTCCACCACCACCACGCCGTCGTGCTACTGCTGGATGGAGTCTTCCCCAACCTCTCCTTCTCCCATTGCTGGATCAAGGCGTAGGAGACGTCACCGGGCTGTACGTGTGTTGAACACGGAGGTGCCGTCCGTTCGGCACTAGGATCATCGGTGATTTGGATCACGACGAGTACGACTCCATCAACCCCGTTCACTTGAACGCTTCCGCGTAGCGATCGACAAGGGTATGTAGATGCACTCTCCTTCCCTCGTTGGTAGACTTCTCCATAGATTGATCTTGGTGATGCGTAGAAAATTTTGAATTTCTGCTACGTTCCCCAACAGTGGCATCATGAGCTAGGTCTATGCGTAGTTTCTATGCACGAGTAGAACACAAAGTAGTTGTGGGCGTTGATTTTGTTCAATATGCTTACCGTTACTAGTCCAATCTTGATTCGACGGCATTGTGGGATGAAGCAGCCCGGACCGACCTTACACGTACTCTTACGTGAGACTGGTTCCACCGACTGACATGCACTAGTTGCATAAGGTGGCTAGCGGGTGTCTATCTCTCCCACTTTAGTCGGATCGGATTCGATGAAAAGGGTCCTTATGAAGGGTAAATAGCAATTGGCATATCACGTTGTGGTTTTTGCGTAGGTAAGAAACGTTCTTGCTAGAAACCCATAGCAGGCACGTAAAACATGCAAACAACAATTAGAGGACGTCTAACTTGTTTTTGCAGGGTATGCTATGTGATGTGATATGGCCAAGAAGAATGTGATGAATGATATGTGATGTATGAGATTGATCATGTTCTTGTAATAGGAATCATGACTTGCATGTCGATGAGTATGACAACCGGCAGGAGCCATAGGAGTTGTCTTTATTTATTGTATGACCTGCGTGTCATTGAACAACGCCATGTAATTACTTTACTTTATTGCTAACCAGTAGCCATAGTAGTAGAAGTAATAATTTGGCGAGACAACTTCATGGAGACACAATGATGGAGATCATGATGATGGAGATCATGGTGTCATGCCGGTGACGATGATGATCATGGAGCCCCGAAGATGTAGATCAAAAGGAGCAATATGATATTGGCCATATCATGTCACTATTTGATTGCATGTGATGTTTATCATGTTTATACATCTTATTTGCTTAGAACGACGGTAGCTTAAATAAGATGATCCCTCACTAAAATTTCAAGAGAAGTGTTCTCCCTAACTCTGCACCGTTGCGAAAGTTCGTCATTTCGAAGCACCGCGTGATGATTGGGTGTGATAGATTCTTACGTTCGAATACAACGGGTGTTGACGAGCCTAGCATGTACAGACATGGCCTCGGAACACATGCGAAACACTTAGGTTAACTTGACGAGCCTAGCATGTACAGACATGGCCTCAGAACACGGAGGACCGAAAGGTCGAACATGAGTCGTATAGAAGATGCGATCAACATGAGATGTTCACCGATGATGACTAGTCCGTCTCACGTGATGATCGGACACGGCCTAGTTGATTCGGATCATGTATCACTTAGATGACTAGAGGGATGTCTATCTGAGTGGGAGTTCATAAGATGAACTTAATTATCCTGAACATAGTCAAAAGGTCTTCGCAAATTATGTCGTAGCTCGCGCTTCAGTTCTACTGTTTAGATATGTTCCTAGAGAAAAATTAGTTGAAAGTTGATAGTAGCAATTATGCAGATAGTAGAAGGCTTATGTCCTTAATGCACCGCTCAGTGTGCTGAACCTCGAACATCGTCTGTGGATGTTGCGAACATCTGACATACACGTTTTGATGACTACATGATAGTTCAGTGCGTAATGCTAAATGGTTTAGAATTGAGGCACCAAAGACGTTTTTGAAACATCGCAGAACATATGAGATGTTCCAAGGACTGAAATTGGGATTTCAGGCTCGTGCCCACGTCAAGAGGTATAAGACCTCCGACGATTTTCTTGGCCTGCATAATAAGGGAGAAAAGCTCAATCTTGAGCTTGTGCTCAGATTGTCTGAGTACAACAATCACTTAAATCGAGTGGGAGTTGATCTTCCAGATGAAATAGTGATGGTTCTCCAAAGTCACTGCCACCAAGCTACTAGAGCTTCGTGATGAACTATAACATATCAGGGATATATATGATCCTTGAGCTATTCGCGACACCGCGAAAGTAGAAATCAAAAGGGAGCATCAATCGTTGATGGTCAGTAAAACCACTAGTTTCAAGAAGGGAAAGGGCAAGAAAGGGATACTTCATGGAACAAAAAATCAGTTGCTGTTCTAGTGAAGAAACCCAAAGTTGAACCCAAGCCCGAGACTAAGTGCTTCTGTAATAAGGGGAATAGTCACTGAAGCAGAACCACCCTAGATACTTGGTAGATGAGAAGGCTGGCAAGGTCGACAGAAGTATATTGGATATGCATTATAATGTGTACTTTACTAGTACTCCTAGTAGCACCAGGGTATTACATACCGGTTCGGTTGCTAAGTGTTAGTAACTCGAAACAAAAGGCTACGGAATAAACGCAGACTAGCTAAAAGGTGAGATGACGATATGTGTTGGAAGTATTTCCAAAGGTTGATCAAATATCGTACACTCCCTCTACCATCGAGATTGGTATTAAAACCTAAATAATTGTTATTTGGTGTTTGCGTTGAGCATAGACATGATTGGATTATGTCTATCGCGATACGGTTATTCATTTAAGGAGAATAATGGTTACTCTATTTATTTGAATAATACCATCCCGATCGTAGTGATACACATTTTCATGCCAAAGGTATAAGATAGTAATGATAGTACCACACAAATGTGGCACTACAATTTGAGTCATATTGGTATAAAACGCATGAAGAAGCTCCATGTTGATGGATCTTTGGACTCACTCATTTTTGAAAGGATTGAGACATGCGAACCATGTTTGTTGGTAGATATGCATGAAGAAACTCTATACAGATGGATCGTTTGGACTCACTTGATTTTGAATCACTTGAGACATGCAAATCATACCACATGGGCAAGATGACTGAAAAGCCTCGTTTTCAGTAAGATGGAACAAGAAAGCAACTTGTTGGAAGTAATACATCTTGATGTGCGCAGTCCAATGAGTGTTGAGGCATGTAGTGAATATCGTTATGTTCTTACTTCACAGATGATTTGAGTAGATACTGAGTATATTTACTTGATGAAACATAAGTCTAAATTATTGAAAGGTTCAAGTAATTTCAGAGTGAAGTTGAACATCATCGTGACAAGAGGATAAAATGTCTATGATATGATCGTAGAGATGAATATCTGAATTACGAGTTTGGCACATAATTAAGACATTGTGGAAATTGTTTCACAACTAATACAGCCTGGAACACCATAGTGTGATGGTGTGTCCGAACATCATAACTGCACCCTATTGGATATGATGCATACCATGATGTCTCTTATCGAATTACCACGATAGTTTATGGGTTAGGCCTTAGAGACAACCACATTCACTTTAAATAGGGAACCACGTAACTCCGATGAGATGACACCGTATGAACTATGGTTTGGAGAAACCTAAGCTGTCATTTCTTAAAAGTTTGGGGCTGCAACGCTTATGTGAAAAAGTTTCAGGCTGATAAGCTTGAACCGAAAGCGGATAAATGCATCTTCATAGGACACCCAAAATAGTTGGGTATACCTCCTGTCTCAGATCCGAAAGCAATAGGGATTGTTTCTGAAATCGGGTCCTTTCTCGAGAAAAAGGTTTCTCTCAAAAGAATTGAGTGGGAGGATGGTGGCGACTTGATGAGGTTATTGAACCGTCACTTCAACTAGTGTGTAGCAGGGCACAGGGAGTTGTTCCTGTGGCACCTACACCAATTGAAGTGGAAGCTTATGATAGTGATCATGAAACTTTGGATCAAGTCACTACCAAACCTCGTAGGATGACAAGGATGCGTACTACTTCAGAGTGGTACGTAATCCTGTCTTGGAAGTCATGTTGCTAAACAACAATGAACCTATGAGCTATGGAGAAGCGATGGTGGGCCCGGATTCCAAAAAAATGGCTCGAGGCCATAAAATCCAAGAGAGGATCCATGTATGAAAACAAAGTGTAGACTTTGGAAGAACTACTTGATAGTCGTAAGGCTGTTGGGTGCAGATGGATTTTAAAAGGAAGACAGACAATGATGGTAAGTGTCACCATTGAGAAAGCTCGACTTGTCGTTAAGATGTTTCTCGACAAGTTCAAGGAGTTGACTATGATGAGACTTTCTCACACGTAGCGATGCTAAAAGTCTGTTGGAATTATGTTAGCAGTTACTGCATTATTTATGAAATCATGCAGATAGGATGTCAAAACATTGTTTCCTCGACGATTTTCTTGAGGAAAGGTTGTATGAGATACAACCAGAAGGTTTTGTCAATCCTGGAAAAATGCTAACAAGTATGCAAAGCTCCAGCAATCCTTCTAAGGACTGGAGTAAGCATCTCGGAGTTGGAATGTACGCTTTGATGAGATGATCAAAGATTTTGGGTTTATACATAGTTTATGAGAAACTTGTATTTCCAAAGAAGTGAGTGGGAGCACTATAAAATTTCTGATGAGTATATGTTGTTGACATATTGTTGATCGGAAATGATGTAGAATTTCTAGAAAGCATATAGGGTTATTTGAAAAGTGTTTTTCAATGGAAAACCTGGATTAATCCACTTGAACATTGAGCATCAAGATCTATAAGGATAGATCAAAACGCTTAATGGTACTTTCAAATGAGCACATACCTTGACATGATCTTGAAGGTGTTCAAGATGGATCAGTCAAAGAAGGAGTTCTTGCCTGAGTTGTAAGGTATGAAGTTAAGACTTAAAGCTCGACCACGGCAGAATAGAGAGAAAGGACGAAGGTCGTCCCCTATGCTTAGACATAGGCTCCATAGTATGCTATGCTGTGTACCGCACCTGATGTGTGCCTTGCCACATGTCTGGAAAGAGGGTACAAAGGTGATCAAGGAGTGGATCACCAGACAGCAGTCAAAATTGTCCTTGGAGAAAATAAGGACATGTTTCTCGATTATGGAGGTGATAAAGAGTTCGGCGTAAAGGGTTACGTCGATGCAAGCCTTAACACCTATCCGAATGACTCTGAATAGAAAACCGGATACGTATAGTGGAGCAACCATTTGGAATAGCTCCAAGTGGAACGTGGTAGCAGCATCTACGATATGACATAAAGTTTTGCGAAATACATAGGGATCTGAATGTTGCAGACCCATTGACTACAACCTCTCTCACAAGCATAACATGATCAAACCAAGAACTCATTGAGTGTTAATCACATAGTGATGTGAACTAGATTATTGACTCTAGTAAACTCTTTGGATGTTAGTCACATGGCGATGTGACTTGTGATCACATGGCAATGTGAACTAGATTATTGACTCTAGTGCAAGTGGGAGACTATTGGAAATATGCCCCAGAGGCAATAATAAATTGATTATTATTATATTTCCTTGTTCATGATAATCGTTTATTATCCATGCTAGAATTGTATTGATAGGAAACTCAGATACATGTGTGGATACATAGACAACACCATGTCCCTAGTAAGCCTCTAGTTGACTAGCTCGTTGATCAATAGATGGTTACAGTTTCCTGACCATGGACATTGGATGTCGTTGATAACGGGATCACATCATTAGGAGAATGATGTGATGGACAAGACCCAATCCTAAGCCTAGCACAAAGATCGTGTAGTTCGTATGCTAAAGCTTTTCTAATGTCAAGTATCATTTCCTTAGACCATGAGATTGTGCAACTCCCGGATACCGTAGGAATACTTTGGGTGTGCCAAACTTCACAACATAACTGGGTGGCTATAAAGGTACACTACAGGTATCTCCGAAAGTGTCTGTTGGGTTGGCACAAATCGAGACTGGGATTTGTCACTCCGTGTAAACGGAGAGGTATCTCTGGGCCCACTCGGTAGGACATCATCATAATGTGCACAATGTGACCAAGGAGTTGATCACGGGATGATGTGTTATGGAACGAGTAAAGAGACTTGCCGGTAACGAGATTGAACAAGGTATCGGGATACCGACGATCGAATCTCGGGCAAGTATCGTACCACTAGACAAAGGGAATTGTATACGGGATTGATTGAATCCTCGACATCGTGGTTCATCCGATGAGATCATCGTGGAACATGTGGGAGCCAACATGGGTATCCAGATCCCGCTATTGGTTATTGGCTGGAGAGTTATCTCGGCCATGTCTGCATGACTCCCGAACCCGTAGGGTCTACACACTTAAGGTTCGATGACGCTAGGGTTATAGGGAATAGATATACGTGGTTACCGAATGTTGTTCGGAGTCCCAGATGAGATCCCGGACATCACGAGGAGTTCCGGAATGGTCCGGAGGTAAAGATTAATATATAGAAAATATGGTTTTCGCCACCGGAAGTGTTCCGGGCATCACCGGTAGTGTACCGGGACCACCGGAGGGGTCCGGGGGTCCACCAGGTGGGGCCACCAGCCCCGGAGGCCTACATGGGCCAATAGTGGGAAGGGACCAGCCCCTAAGTGGGTTGGGGCGCCTCCCCACCAAGGCCCATGCGCCTAAGGGGAAGAGGGGGCAAACCCTAAGGGCAGATGGGCCTTAAGGCCCATGCCTGGTGCGCCTCCCTCTCCCCCTCCACTTGGCCGCCACCCTAGATGGGATTGGGGCTGGCCGCCGCCCCTAGGGTGGAACCCTAGGTGGGGAGCACCCCTCCCTCTCCCCTATATATACTTGAGGACTTGGGGCTGCCAACAGATGAGTTCCTCTCCTTCTTGGCGCAGCCCTACCCCTCTCCCTCCTCGTCTCTTGTGGTGCTTGGCGAAGCCCTACTGGAGTACCACACTCCTCCACCACCACCACGCCGTCGTGCTGCTGCTGGATGGAGTCTTCCCCAACCTCTCCTTCTCCCCTTGCTGGATCAAGGCGTAGGAGACGTCACCGGGCTGTACGTGTGTTGAACACGGAGGTGCCGTCCGTTCGGCACTAGGATCATCGTTGATTTGGATCACGACGAGTACGACTCCATCAACCCCGTTCACTTGAACGCTTCCGCGTAGCGATCTACAAGGGTATGTAGATGCACTCTCCTTCCCTCGTTGGTAGACTTCTCCATAGATTGATCTTGGTGATGCGTAGAAAATTTTGAATTTCTGCTACGTTCCCCAACATTCAAGAGGAGAGATGTCACATGTCTTTAAGAGGGGAAAGACATGTTTGGTTGCTTGCTTTAGCTCAAGCTCTGTTGTTTCCTTTTTTTGTTGCTCTGATTTTCTGTTCCCTATCTTCTCCCAATATCCCATGCAGATTCAGGGGGAGCAAGATATCTAAGGGAAGGAAATCTCTGATTTTATTGCATATCTTTACCTTTGGGGACATGTCTATATCCAATGTGGTACTTAGTACTCACTCTACATGTCATCCCAGTCTTGGTTCTCTTGTGGTTTCTCTTGCTTGCTCTGGTCAGTAGGTGTATCTGTGTTATTTAACCTTGTTTGCGCTGGTTCATCCCATCCTAAGCCAACTCAAGACCACAAGGTAAGTATATGCATCACAGTCATGTGAATGAGAAGTTCTTGCTGATGTACATACTGTTTGCAAGAAGGACTCATGAGCATGAAGGTACATTTCTCACATTCACATCATGTGCTCTGATGCATATAGCCAAGATACATGTAACACATTGCTTACTCTATCATGTTTACGCATTCACATGCTCCTATATTCAATATTCACATGATTGCATACATGTAGCGGGAGCCTATGCATGTTACATGTCTTTCCAAAGCTTTACTTGCTATTCTCTATATCTTTACCTAAAGCTTTGATGTATGTTTTCATCAATTACCAAAAAGGGGGAGATTGAAAGCACAAGTGCTCCCTGGGTGGTTTTGGTAATTAATGTCAACATATCTCTTGTTGGACTAACACTTTTACCTAGTATGTTTCAGATAAGTTCAACAATGGAGTGGCATGGACTAGAGGATGTGGAACCCCTTCAAGATGCTAAGGACAAAGGATTGGCTCAAGCTTCAAGATCAAGACTCTACATTTTCTATTTTAGTGATCCAAGATCACATTGAGTCTATAGGAAAAACCAATACTATCAAGAGGGGATGAGGTGTTGCTTAATGGCTTGCTTGCTCAAAGTGCTTAGTGATATGCTCCAAAACCCTCAAGTACCTTCCCACATCCACATATGACCTAAACCAAAAGTCAAACTCGGCCCCACCGATTCTATCTATCCGGCGCCACCGAGTTTCAGATGTCATAGCCACTGCCACAAACCCTAGCAAATCGGTTTCATCGATAGGGATCTCGGTCTCACCGTGATGGGATTGTAATCTCTCTGTGTATGTCCATTACCAAAATCGGTCTCACCGAGTTTGAGCAATCGGTACTACCGAGATTACAATGCAAACCCTCTGGTTAGCTTATTACCAAAATCGGTCCCACCGAGTTTGCCTGACCAACTCTCCGGTTAGCTTATTACCAAAATCGGTCCCACCGAGTTTGTGTAATCGGTCACACCGAGATTACGTTATGCCCTAAACCTAACCATATCAGTCCTACCGAGTATCTCAGTCCCACCGAAAATCCTAACGGTCACTAGGTTTGCTGAATCGGTCCGACCGAGTTTAACCATTCGGTCCCACCGAGTTTGGCAAATTGTGTGTAACGGTTAGATTTTGTGTGGAGGCTATATATACCCCTCCACCCACTCTTCATTCGTGGAGAGAGCCATCTGAACATACCTACACTTCCAATACACATTTTCTGAGAGAGAACCACCTACACTTGTGTTGAGGTCAAGATATTCCATTCCAACCATATGAATCTTGATCTCTAGCCTTCCCCAAGTTGCTTTCCACTCAAATCTTCTTTCCACCAAATCCAAATCCTGTGAGAGAGAGTTGAGTGTTGGGGAGACTATCATTTGAAGCACAAGAGCAAGGAGTTCATCATCAACACACCATTTGTTACTTCTTGGAGAGTGGTGTCTCCTAGATTGGCTAGGTGTCACTTGGGAGCCTCCGACAAGATTGTGGAGTTGAACCAAGGAGTTTGTAAGGGCAAGGAGATCGCCTACTTCATGAAGATCTACCGCTAGTGAGGCAAGTCCTTCGTGGGCGACGGTCGTGATGGAATAGACAAGGTTGCTTCTTCGTGGACCCTTTGTGGGTGGAGCCCTCCGTGGACTCGCGCAACCGTTACCCTCCGTGGGTTGAAGTCTCCATCAATGTGGATGTACGATAGCACCACCTATCGGAACCACGACAAAAACCTCCGTGTCTCCAATTGCATTTGAATACTCCAAACCCTTCTCTTTACATTCTTGCAAGTTGCATGCTTTACTTTCCGCTGCTCATATACTCATTGCATGCTTGCTTGATATGTATTGTGTTTGTTAAACTTGTGCTTAAACTCCACTTAAACTTAAGAATATTAAAAACTGCAACTTTTGGCACTTAGTGTCTAATCCGCCCCCCTCTAGACACCTCTTCTCGATCCTTCCACATACACATGAGCAAAATGTTTCAACTAGACACATAGAAAGATAGGGGCTTATAATTTCGCCTCCCAATGTATTAACCTCAAGGGTGATATCAACAAAAATAACTCATGCTACCCATATCCAACTTGATATATGTGGCTAGATCTTTCCTCACCACATGATGCTTGCCAAAGGAGAAAATAAAAAAAAGATAGAGAGAAAAACTTTGACTCTTGCATAAAAGTAAATACATGAAAGTAAAAGATAGGCCCTTCGCAGAGGGAAGCAAAGGTTGCCATGACCTTGTTTGGTTGTATGCTCAACCCCTTAGTGCAAAAGAACGTCACGTTATATTGCCCCTTATGATAGCAACCTTTATTATGAAGTCCGTCGCTTTTATTACTTTGCCATCACAAGTTTGTACAACGCTCAATTTTCTCTTACACTAAATGATCTCACACTTTTAGAAGCAATTTTTATTGCCTTAATTGCACCAATGACAACTTACTTGAAGGATCTTGCTCAATACTTAGGTAGGTATGGTGGACTCTTGAAAATAAGATTTGGGTTTAAGGGTTTTTGGATCACAAGTAGTATCTCTACTTGGTGCGGAGTTTTTGGCTAGCAAAGATGGGGGGCAAGCACCACATGTTGAAGGATCTATGACAATATAGCTTCTATGTGAATATGAACAAACATAAACCATTACGTTGTCTTCCTTGTCCAACGTCAATAATTTTGGCATATAATATTTTGATGGGGGCTCACAATCACAAAAGATTTCCAAGATAGTGTATTTGCATGTGAAAGTTCTCTTCCTTCTACTAACCATTCATGAATTTCTTGTATGACCAATATTGTGATTGTCAAGCCTCAAAAGATTTCACTTTCTAAACCCAATGTGAAGCTACCACTAGGCATGATGTGATTTCAACTTCATGGCTTTCAATTTATTCAACAATTTACTTATATATAGGATATAAGTCAAGCACAAGAGTAAATGACAAGCTACTCCAAAAAGATAAAAGTGAAGATCATGAGCATAATATTTATTTCTCTCAAATTAATTTAAGTGAAGAAAGAGAGGATTTGTACAAAAATACTAAAGCACACCGTGCTCAAAAAGATATAAGTGAAGCACTAGAGCAATTCCATAGAAAAGAGCTTCGTTGACGGGATGTGAATGCCGCTTACCTAGCCTCCCTAGTAACTATTTGAGGAGTATATTTTATTTAAAAACTTCCAGATCTAAGTATTTTATTAAAACATCAATAAAAATGAAAATAAAATGACATTCTAAGAATATCACAACTCATGTGAAGAAGCAAAAACTTAGGCTCAACCGACACTAACCGATAATTGTTGAAGAGGAAAGGTAGGATGCCTATCGGGCATCCCCAAGATTAGATGCTTGAGACTTCTTGAAATATTATCTTGGGGTGCCTTGGGCATCCCCAAGCTTGAGCTTTTGTGTCTCCTTAATTCTTCTCATATCACGGTTTTCCTAAATCTCAAAAGCTTCATCCACACAAAACTCTACAAGAACTCGTGAGATAAGTTAGTATAAACTAATGCAAAACCTTATCATTCTCTACTGTAGAAAATCACTAAAATTATTATTCAACATTGCATACTAAATTCCTTTGCATATTTAATACTCCTATCCTCAAATAGGATCATTAAACAAGCAAACATATGCAAACAATGCAAACATAACAGCAATCTGCCAAAATAGTACAGTTTGTAAAGAATGCAAGAGTATTAATACTTCTTAAAGTCCAAAGATTATGAAAATTTACCACACTGTAGAAAATTTATGAGAGCTTATTTTTCAAAAGTTTCAACATTTTATCACTTTCTGAATTTTCTAGGGAATTTTCGCAACAGCGGTAAACTTTCTGTTTTCAAACAGAAACATGTATACTTGCAAATAAGTATGGCAAATGCTATACTTGATATTTTTATTGAAAAGAAAGATGCAAAATATTATTCTAAATAACATCAAGAAAATACTAACAAAATAAAATGATGCTCCAAGCAAAACACATATCATGTGATGAATGAAAACATAGCTCCAAGTGAGGTTACCGATAATGTTGGAGACGAAAGAGGGAGTGCCTTCCGGGGCATCCCCAAGCTTAGTTGCTTAGATCTTCCTTGAATATTACCTTGGGGTGCCTTGGGAATCCCAAAGATTAGGGTATTTTCACTCTTTATTATCCTCATATCTACATCTCACCCAAAACTTGAAAGCTTCAATCACACAAAACTTAATGGAACTTTGTGAGATAGGTTAGTATGATAAAGAGCAAACCATTTCACTTTTGGTACTGTCAAAGACAAGATTCATAATTATTCTCACACAATGCCTACTGTAGCATATCATTTGCACAATTTATATTGAGCAATATAAGCCATGGAAATTAGAAAACAAGTAAACTATGCATTGAAAACAGAATCTATCAAAAACAGAACAGTCTGTAGTAATCTGTACTCCAACCATACCTCTGCTACTCCAAAAGTTTTGAAAAATAGTAAAACCTATGAAATTTGTCTATTAATCTTCTGCAAAAAGAATCAACATTTTATCACGCTTCTGTTAAAAATGAGAATTATTTTCCTGAGTGCAAAAGTTTCTGTTTTTCAGCAAGATCAAATCAACTATCACCATAAGCCATCCCAAAGGTCTTACTTGGCCCTTTATTGAAACAAAAGCAATAAAACATGATTACTACAGTAGCCTAATCATGTGAACACACAAAAACAGTAGGTAAAATGAAGGAAATATGCCATAGAGGCAATAATAAAGTTGTTATTTATATTTCCTTATATCATGATAAATGTTTATTATTCATGCTAGAATTGTATTAACCGGAAACTTAGTACATGTGTGAATACATAGACAAACCGAGTGTCACTAGTATGCCTCTACTTGATTAGCTCGTTAATCAAAGATGGTTAAGTTTCCTAGCCATGGACAAAGAGTTGTCATGTGATTAACGGGATCACATCATTAGAGAATGATGTGATTGACTTGACCCATCCGTTAGCTTAGCACGATGATCGTTTAGTTTGTTGCTATTGCTTTCTTCATAACTTATACATGTTCCTATGACTATGAGATTATGCAACTCCCGAATACCGGAGGAACACTTAGTGTGCTATCAAATGTGACAGCGTAACTGGGTGGCTATAAATATGCTCTACAGGTGTCTCCGATGGTGTTTATTGAGTTGGCATAGATCGAGATTAGGATTTGTCACTCCTTGTATCGGAGAGGTATCTCTGGGCCCTCTCATTAATGCACATCACTATAAGCCTTGCAAGCAATGTGACTAATGAGTTAGTTACGGGATGTTGCATTACGGAACGAGTAAAGAGACTTGCCGGTAACGAGATTGAACTAGGTATTGAGATACCGACGATCGAATCTCGGGCAAGTAACATACCGATGACAAAGGGAACAATGTATGTTGTTATGCAGTTTGATCGATAAAGATCTTTGTAGAATATGTAGGAGCCAATATGAGCATCCAAGTTCCGCTATTGGTTATTGACCAGAGATGAGTCTCGTCATGTCTACATAGTTCTCGAACCCGTAGGGTCCGCGCGCTTAACGTTCGATGATGATCGGTATTATGAGTTTATGTGTTTTGATGTACCGAAGGTTGTTCGGAATACCGGATGAGATCACGGACATGACGAGGAGTCTCGAAATGGTCGAGACATAAAGATTGATATATTGGAAGGTTATATTCGGACACCGAAAAGGTTCCGGGGGTCATCGGATAAATACCGAAGTACCGGGGAATTACCAGAATGTGACGCCCCCGATTTAATCGTACACTAATCATACACGCAAACGTGTACGATCAAGATCAGGGACTCACGGGAAGATATCACAACACAACTCTACAAATAAAATAAGTCATACAAGCATCATATTACAAGCCAGGGGCCTCGAGGGCTCGAATACAAGAGCTCGATCATAGACGAGTCAGCGGAAGCAACAATATCTGATTACAGACATAAGTTAAACAAGTTTGCCTTAAGAAGGCTAGCACAAACTGGGATACAGATCGAAAGAGGCGCAGGCCTCCTGCCTGGGATCCTCCTAACTACTCCTGGTCATCGTCAGCGGGCATCACGTAGTAGTAGGCACCTCCGGTGTAGTAGGAGTCGTCGTCGAAGGTGGCGTCTGGCTCCTGGGCTCCAACATCTGGTTGCGACAACCAGGTAGAAGGGATAGGGGAAAAGAGGGAGAAAGCAACCGTGAGTACTCATCCAAAGTACTCGCAAGCAAGGAGCTACACTACATATGCATGGGTATCAAATGGAATAAGGGTATCATATGTGGAGTGAACTGCAGAATGCCAGAATAAGAGGGGGATAACTAATCCTTTCGAAGACTACGCTTCTAGCAGCCTCGTCTTGCAGCATGTAGAAGAGAGTAGACTGAAGACCTCCAAGTAGCATCGTATAGCATAATCCTAACCGATGATCCTCCCCTCGTCGCCCTGTGAGAGAGCGATCACCGGTTGTATCTGGCACTTGGAAGGGTGTGTTTTATTAAGTATCCGGTTCTAGTTGTCATAAGGTCAAGGTACAACTCCAAGTCGTCCTGTTACCGAAGATCACGGCTATTCGAATAGATTAACTTCCCTGCAGGGGTGCACCACATAACCCAACACGCTCGATCCCATTTGGCCGGACACACTTTCCTGGGTCATGCCCGGCCTCGGAAGATCAACACGTCGCAGCCCCACCTAGGCACAACAGAGAGGTCAGCACGCCAGTCTAAACCTAAGCGCCCAGGGGTCTGGGCCCATCGCCCTTAGCACACATGCACGTTGCGTGGGCAGCCGGAAGCAGACCTAGCCTAGTAGGCGTTCCAGTCCAATCCAGCGCGCGCCGCTCCATTGCTGACGTCACGAAGGCTTCGACTGATACCACGACGTCGAGTGCCCATAACTGTCCCCGCGTAGATGGTTAGTGCGACTCTAGTAAAACACAGGATCTCGTTCTTACAACTCCAAGTCCTGGTAGCCAGACTCAGATCAAATACCAAGATCTCGTTAAACGTGTTAAGTATCTGCGAACGCCGACCAGGGCCAGGCCCACCTCTCTCCTAGGTGGTCTCAACCTGCCTTGTCGCTCTGCCTCAAAGTAACAGTCGGGGGCCGTTGGGAACCCAGGCCCACCTCTACCGGGATGGAGCCACCTGCCCCTTCAGCCCCCATCTCCGAACAGTATCACAGGTAAGGTAACTGTGTAAAGTATATTGTATATGCCCGTGATCACCTCCCGAAGTGATCACGGCCCAGTAGTATAGCATGGCAGACGGACAAGAGTGTAGGGCCACTGATGGAACACTAGCATCCTATACTAAGCAGTAGGATAGCAGGTAATGGTAACAACAGTAGTAGCAAGGACAGGCTATGCATCAGGATAGGAATAACGGAAAGCAGTAACATGCTACACTACTCTAATGCAAGCAGTATAGAGGAGAGTAGGCGATATCTGGTGATCAAGGGGGGGGGCTTGCCTGGTTGTTCTGGCAAGAGAGAGAGGGGTCGTCAACACCGTAGTCGTTTTGGGTAGCAGCGGCGTCGGTCTCGGTGTCTAGCGAGAGAAGAGGGGGAAGAAACAATAAATATAATGCAAACAAAAGCATGACGATGCATGACTTGACAAGGCGTGATGCTAGGTGCGCCCTAACGCGGTACGAGGTGGTACCGGTGAAGGGGGGAAACATCCGGGAAATTATCCCCGGTGTTTCGCGTTTTCGGGCAGAGGAGCCGGAGGGGGAAAGTTGTGAGTTTGACATGTTAGGGGTGCGTGGCGGACGAACGGGCTGCGTGTCCGGGTTCGTCTCATCATTCTGAGCAACTTTCATGTAGAAAGTATTTTCGTCTGAGTTACGAATTAAAAGATATGATTTTCTAAGATTTTATTAATTTTTGGAATTTAACTAATTATTTAAATTAATTCGAAAAATAGATTAATGACTTTAGCATGATGTCATGCTGACATCAGCAGTCAACAGAGTTGACTTGGTCAACCTGACCAGTGGGTCCAGTGGGACCCACCTGTCATACACTGTTTAGGTTAATTAGAGATTAGGCTAAACAAACTACTGTTTAATTAACTAACAGATTAGTTAGATTAATTAACTAGGATTAATTAACTTAATTAATTTAGTTATTTAATTAATTAAGTTTATTTATTTATTATTATTTTTTATTTGAAACGTTCTGTGGGGTGGGGCCCCTATGTCATAGGGCCAGTGGGCCTTAGCGGGTGCGGGCGTTGCGGGCACCGGGGCAGCGCCCGAACGAGGGGGCAGACAGGGCCGCAGCGGTTGGGTACGGGCGAGTGGGCGCACGGGCGTTGGCGCCCAGCCCGAGCGGGCGTACGCCCAGATCGAAGGGGGAAGCCGCCGGCACAGGCACGGCGAGGTGAGGTAGGCTGGGCAAGGCGGGGCGTCGGACCGGGCGAGGGACGGAGTCCCAAGGCGGCAAGCAGCCGGGAGGGGTGGACGCGGTCAGGGCCGGCTAGCAGGGGCGCACGCGGACACGGCGAGCGCGCAGCCACGGCGAAACGGCGACGGAACAGAGGGGGAATGGGGAAAGCGTGCTCACGGGGCCCTGTAGTTGTGCTAAAAATGAGCTCGGGGAGGCGCCGGAGCTCGGGGTCGCGATGATCGATGACGAGGACGGAGACGGCACGATGCAGCCGCCGGGGAGGAGGAGAAGGAGGCAGGCCGGCGACGTGGTGGTGGCGACGACGGGCGACGGCATCGGGTCGGGGAGGAGCTCGAGGAGGCCGGCGGCGTGGTTCCGGCGACAGCGCGGGTGCAAGGCGTCGGGGGCGGCGGTTGCCAGCAGGGACGATGAGCGTCGATTGGGCGACGAGGCCTGGGGAGGCTGGCAGGGATGAGGCAAGGTGACGAGGCGGCGTAGGTGGGGGGGGGTCGAGGCGGAGGGCGACAGTGGCAGCTCCGGCGTAGTGGCCGCGGGGATCGGCGGCGGCGTCAACGGGATCCCGATCCAGATTGGATCAGGAGGGAGTGGACCGAGCGGGGGGAGTGGACCGAGCGTGGGGGGGGGAGTGGGGAATATGGGCTAGGGTTCGGTGGGAGTGGGGGTTAAGCAGGGGTAGGGTGGGCCGGTCGGGTAGCCTGGTTGCCTAGTTGGGCCGAACGGCCCGGGTGGTTTCCTTCCGTCTCTTTTTTTTGTTTTACCTTTTGTCTTTTCTTTTTATTTATTCTTTTCGGTTTTGGTTTAGTCACACTTTATTTTAGTTTTCATAAAATATGACCATAGCTCCTAAAATAAGGTTTCAGAACATCCCTCTACCATAAAAAGTTTGGTGGTCAATTAAACTAGTTTAACATTTGTTTATTATTTAAAATCATTTGAATAATTGTTTTGCTATGGTTTTATTCACTTTAGAGTATTTAATCATTTCATAAAAGTGTGGTTCCTCCACCATAATTGATTATGATTTATTTGCTACAATTTGAACATTTTTTTATTTGACTATTGGAAACTTTTAATGTTTGACTTTAATTGAAATTTGAATTTGGCTCGGATCTGAACTAGCACGAGATTAGCAACAGTAATCGTGGTGACATGGCATCATTACCAGAGGGTTACTGTAGCTTGATTAACCGGGCGTCACACAGAACCCCTCGGGGGGTCAATGGGCCTTCATGGGCCTTAGTGGAAATAGAGGGCAGCAAGGGAGCTGTGGGGAGCGCCCCCCCCCCTAGGCCCAAACCGAATTTTTTTAGGGCTTGGGGGGCCGGCCCCCTCTTTCCTTCTCCCCTCCTCCTCTTTCCTTCCCCTCCTAGTTGGACTAGGAAAGGGGGAACCTACTCCTAGTAGGAGTAGGATTCCCCCCTTGGGGCGCACCCTATGAGGCCGTCGCCCCCCTCCCCTTGTTCCTTTATATACGGGGGCAGGGGGCACCCTAGAACACACAAGTTGATCATTGTCTTAACCGTGTGCGGTGCCCCCCTCCACCATAATCCACCTCAGTCATATCATAGCAGTGCTTAGGCGAAGCCCTATTCCGGTAGTTTCATCATCACCATCATCATGTCGTCATGCTGACAAAACTCTCCCTCGACACTCAGCTGGATCTAGAGTTCGTGGGACGTCACCGAGCTGAACGTGTGCAGATTGCGGAGGTGCCGTACTTTTGGTGTTAGGATCGGTCGGATCGTGAAGACGTCCGACTACATCGACCGCGTTGTCATAATGCTTTTGATTACGGTCTACGAGGGTATGTGGATACAACTCTTCCCTTCTCGTTGCTATGCATCACCTAGATAGATCTTGCGTGTGCGTAGGATTTTTTTTGAAATTACTGCGTTTCCAACATAAAAGTGTTGGGTTGTCTCCCAACAAGCGCTTTTCTTTAATGGCTTTTAGCTAGGCATGAGGAGTTCAATGATGCTCGAATAAAAGATAAGAATTGAAACATAACAAGAGCATCATGAAGCACATGGAAAGCACATTTAAGCCTAACCCAATTACTATGCGTAGGGATTTTATGAGCAAACAATTTATGGGAACAAGAATCAACTAGCATAGGAAGGCAAAACAAGTGGAACTTCAAAACTTTCAACACAAAGAGAGGGAACTTGATATTATTGCAATATCTAAAAGCATAAGTTCCTCTCTCATAGTAATTTTCAGTAGCATCATGAATGAATTCAACAATATAACTATCACATAAATCATTCTTTTCAAGATCCACAAGCATAGAAATTGTATTACTCTCCACATAAGCAAATTTCTTCTCACCCATAATAGTGGTGGGAGCAAACTCAACAAAATAACTATCATGAGATTGAAAATTAAAATGATGATGACAAGTTTCATGGTTATCATTATTATTTATAGCATACATGTCATCACCATAATCATCATAGACATTATTGAGGAAATCGTTAACTGGTAGCTGCTCGGTCGGCTGGTGAGTAGGGGATTAATAGGCTAATCGACAAGTTAATCGGCCATTTAATCAATTAATCAGACGATTTATCGGGTAATCGGCTACTCGGAGTCCCTATGAGTAAGGATTAATCGGCAAGTTAACTGGTTAATCGGATGAATTCTTGAACAGGGATAACAACTTTGTTATCATAGTCAATTGAAGCCTCATCCAAAATGGTGGATTCATCACTAAAGAGAGTCATGACCTCTCCAAATCCACTTTCATCAATATAATCATCAAAAATAGGAGGCATGCTATCATTATAACAAATTTGCACATCAAATCTTGGGGGACTAAAAATATCATCTTCATCAAACATAGCATCCCCAAGCTTATGGCTTTGCATATCATTAGCATCATGAATATTCAAAGAATTCATACTAACAACATTGCAATCATGCTCATCATTTATACCAAACATTTTATTGAATTCTTCTTCTATCAATTGAGTATTGAGCACAATTTTCTTTTGTATCATTTTCATGAAAGATATTATAAAGATGATCAATAATATGATGCAACCTCAATTCCATTTTTTTGTAGTTTTCTTTTATAAACCAAACTAGTGATAAATCAAGAAAATAAAAGATTCGATTGCAAGATCTAAAGATATACCTTCAAGCACTCACCTCCCCGGCAAAGGCGCCAGCAAAGAGCTTGATATCTACTGCGCAAATTTATTCTTGTAGACTCATGTTGGGCCTCCAAGTGCAGAGTTTTGTAGGACAGTAGCAATTTTCCCTCAAGTGGATGGCCTAAGGTTTATCAATCCGTGGGAGGCGCAGGATGAAAATGGTCTCTCTCAAACAACCCTGCAACCAAATACAAGAAATCTCTTGTGTCCCCAACACACCTAATACAATGGCAAATTGTATAGGTGCACTAGTTCGGCGAAGAGATGGTGATAAAAGTGTACGGGTGGTAGAAATATATTTTTATAATCTGAATAAATAAAAACAGCAAGGTTGAAAATAGTAAACGGGCACAAAAACGGTATTGCAATGCTTGAAAATGAGGCCTAGGGTCCATACTTTCACTAGTGCAATCTCTCAACAGTGCTAATATAATTGCATCATATAACCGTCCCTCAACATGCAACGAAGAATCACTCCAAAGTTCCTATCTAGCGGAGAACATAGGACGGCAATGTTTGTAGCGTACAAAACCACCTCAAAGCTATTCTTTCTGATCAATCTATCCTAGAGTTCGTACTAAAATAACACGAAGCTATTCTTTTCGATCGATCTAACCAAGAGTTCATACTAAAATAACACCAAAGCAAATTTAGATTCATAATATTCAATCCAACACAAAGAACTTCAAACAGTGCCCCAAGATTTCTACCGGAGAAACAAAGACAAGAACGTGCATCAACCCCTATGCATAGATTACCCCAATGTCACCTCAGGAATCTGTGAGTTGAGTGCCAAATCATATATCAAGTGAATCAATACGATACCCCATTGTCACCACGAGTATTCAATTGCAAGACATATATCAAGTGTTCTCAAATCCATAAAAGTATTCAATCCGATAACAACGAAATCTCAAAGGGAAAAACTCAATTCATCACAACAAGATAGAGAGGGGAAAACACCATATGATCCGACTATATTAACAAAGCCCGCGATACATCAAGATCATGACATATCAAGAACACGAGAGATAGATAGATAGATAGATAGAGAGAGAGAGATTAAACACATAGCTACTGATATAAACCCTCAGCCCCGAGGGTGGACTACTCCCTCCTCATCGTGGTAGCCACCGGGATGATGAAGATGGCCACCAGAGATGATTCCCCCCTCCGGCAGGGTGCCGGAACGGGGTCTAGATTGGTTTTCGGTGGCTATAGAGCCTTGCGGCGGCTAAACTTCTGATCTAGGGTAACCCCGAGGGTTTTCAGAATATTTGTGAATTTATGGGGTAAAGAGGGGTGCGGGAGGCCATCGAGGTGGGCACAACCCACCTGGGCGCGCCTGGGCCCCCAGGCGCGCCCTGGTGTGTTGTGCCCCCCTCAGGGCACCCCCAGGTGCTGCTCTGGCCCATCCTGGGTGTTCTGGTTCATAAAAAATCTCCAAAAAGTTTCGCGGTGTTTGGACTCTGTTTGATATTGATTTCCTGCAATGTAAAAAATAAGCAAAAAACAACAACTGGCACTGGGCACTGGGTCAATAGGCTAATCCCAAAAAAGATATAAAGTTGCTATAGAATGACTGTAAAACAGCCAAGAATGATAATATAAAGGCATGAATACTTCATAAATTATAGATACGTTGGAGACGTATCAGCTGTCGTTTCTTAAAGTTTGGGGTTGCGACACTTATGTCAAAAGGCTTTTGCTTGATAAGCTCGAATACAAATCGGAGAAGTGCGTCTTCATAGGATACCTTAAGGAAACAATTGGATACACCTTCTACCACAAATATGAAGGCAAGATCTTTGTTGCCAAGAATGGAACCTTTCTAGAGAAGGAGTTTCTCTTGAAAGAAGTGAGTGGGAGGAAAGTAGAACTTGATGAGGTAATTAATTGTACCTTCTCTCGAATTGGAAACTAGCACATCAGAGAAATCTGTTCCTGTGATGCCTACACCAACTAGAGAGGAAGCTAATGATGATGATCATGAAACTTCGGATCAAGTTACTACTGGACCTTGTAGGTCGAACAAAGCACGTTCCGCACCAGAGTGGTACGGTAATCCTGTCCTGGAAGTTATGTTATTAGACCATGGCGTACCTATGAACTATGAAGAAGGTATGATGAGCCCAGATTCTGATAAAGGCTTGGGGCCATGAAATCTGAGATAGGATCTATGTATGAGAACAAAGTGTGTACTTTGGTGGACTTGCCTGATGATCGGGAAGCCATTGAGGATAAATGGATCTTCAAGAAGAAGACCGGCACTGATTTAAATTTCACCATCTACAAAGCTCGACTTGTCGTGAAATGTTTTCAACAAGTTCAAGGGGTTAACTATGCCGAGACCTTCTCACCCGTAGCGATGCTTAAGTCAGTCTGAATCATGTTAGAAATTGCCGCATTCTATAATTATGAAATCTGGCAAATGGACGTCAAAACTGCATTCCTTAATGGATTTCTTAAAGAAGATTTGTATATGATGCAACCAGAAGGTTTTGTCGATCCTAAAGGTGCTAACAAAGTGTGCAAGCTCCAGCGATCCATATATGGACTGGTGCAAGCATCTCGGAGTTGGAATATATGCTTTGATGAGGTGATCAAAGCATATGGTTTTATACAGACTTATGGTGAAGCTTGTATTTACAAGAAAGTGAGTGGGAGCTCTATAGCATTTCCGATATTATATGTGGATGACATATTATAGATTGGAAATGATATAGAATTTCTGGCTAGCATAAAAGAATACTTGAATAAGAATTTTCAATGAAAGACCTCGGTGAAGCTGCTAATATATTGGGCATCAAGATCTATAGGGATAGATCAAGGCGCTTAATAGGACTTTCACAAAGCACATACCTTGATAAAGTTTTGAAGAAGTTCAAAATGGATCAGTCAAAGAAAGGGTTCTTGCCTGTGTTACAAGGTGTGAAATTGAGTCAGACTCAAAGCCCGACCACTGCAGAAGATAGAGAGAAAACAGAAGTCATTCCCTATGCCTCAGCCATAGGTTTTATCATGTATGATATGCTATGTATCATACCTGATGTGTGCCTTGCCATCGTTTTGGTAGGGAGGTACCAAAGTAATCCAGGAGTGGATCACTGGACAACAGTCAAGAACATCCTGAAGTACCTGAAAAGGACCAAGGATATGTTTCTCATTTATGGAGGTGACGAAGATCTCATCGTAAATGGTTACGTCGATGCTAGCTTCGACACTGATCCGGATGACTCTAAGTCACAAACCGGGTACATGTTTATATTGAATGGTGGAGCTGTCAGTTGGTGCAGTTCCAAGCAGAACGTCGTGGCAGGATCTACTTGTGAAGCGGAGTACATAGCTGCTTTGGAAGCAGCTCATGAAGAGTCTGGATGAAGGAGTTCATATCCGATCTGGGTGTATTACCCAGTGCATCGGCTCCAATGAAAATCTTTTGTGACAATACTGGAGCAATTGCCTTGGCGAAGGAATCTAGGTTTCACAAGAGGACTAAACACATCAAGAGACGCTTCAACTCCATTTGTGAAAAGGTCAAGGATGGAGACACAGAAGTTTAGAAAATGCATACGGATCTGAATGTAGCATACCCGTTAACTAAGCATCTTCCGCGAGCAAAACATGATCAGCACCAAGGCTCCATGGGTGTTCGATTCATTACAATGTAATCTAGATTATTGACTCTAGTGCAAGTGGGAGACTGAAGGAAATATGCCCTAGAGGCAACAATAAAGTTGTTATTTTATATTTACTTATTCATGATAAATGTTTATTATTCATGCTAGAATTGTATTGATCGGAAACTTAAATACATGTGTGAATACATAAACAAATACCGAGTCCCTAGTAAGCCTCTACTAGACTAGCTCGTTGATCAAAGATGGTTAATGTTTGCTAACCGTAGACATGTGTTGTCATTTGATAACGGGATCACATCATTAAGAGAATGATGTGATGGACAAGACCCATCTGTTAGCTTAGCATATTGATCATTCAGTTTATTGCTATTGCTTTCTTAATGTCAAATAAACATTCCTCCGAGTATGAGATTATGCAACTCCCGGATACTGGAGGAATACCTTGTGTGCTATCGAATGTCACAACGTAATTGGGTGATCATAAAGATGTTCTATAGATATCTCCAAAAGTGTTTGTTGAGTTGGCATAGATCAAGATTAGGATTTGTCACTCCGAGTATCGGAGAGGTATCTCTGGGCCCTCTCGGTAGTGCACATCACTATAAGCCTTGCAAGCAATGTGACTAATGAGTTAGTTACGGGATGATGCACTACGGAACGAGTAAAGAGACTTGCCGGTAACGAGATTGATAAAGGTATAATGATACCGACGATCGAATCTCGGGCAAGTAACATACCGATGACAAAGGGAATAACGTATGTTGTTATTGCGGTTCGATTGATAAAGATCTTCGTAGAGTATGTAGGAACCAATATGAGCATCCAGGTTCCGCTATTGGTTATTGACCGAAGATGTGTCTCGGTCATGTCTACATAGTTCTTGAACCCGTAGGGTCCGCACGCTTAAACGTTCGATGATGATTTGTATTATGAGTTATGTGTTTTGGTGACCGAAGTTTGTTCGGAGTCCCGGATAAGATCACGGACATGACGAGGAGTCTCGAAATGGTTCAGAGGTAAAGATTCATATATTGGAAGGTTGTATATGGACACCGGAATGGTTCCGAAGAGGTTCGGGGATTTTTTGGAGTACCGGGAGGTTACCAGAACCCCCCGGGAAAGTTAATGGGCCTCATGGGCCATAGTGGAGAGGAGGAGGTAGGCCACAGGAGGTGGCACCCCCCCCCCCCCGAGCAGTCCGAATTGGACAAGGGGTGGGGGCGGGGGCCCCTGAGGGAGTCCTGGATTCGGGGGTGTTCGGGTAGCCGGACTATACCTTCAGCCGGACTCCAGGACTATGAAGATACAAGATTGAAGACTTCGTCCCGTGTCCGGATGGGACTTTCCTTGGCGTGGAAGGCAAGCTTGGCGATGCGGATATTCAAGATCTCCTATCATTGTAACCGACTCTATGTAACTCTATGTAACCCTAACCCTATCCGGTGTCTATATAAACCGGAGGGTTGTAGTCCGTAGGCAATCAACTCCATATACAACAATCATACCATTGGCTAGCTTCTAGGGTTTAGCCTCCTTGATCTCGTGGTAGATCTACTCTTGTACTACCTATATCATCAATATTAATCAAGCAGGACGTAGGGTTTTACCTCCATCAAGAGGGCCCGAACCTGGGTAAAACATCGTGTTCCCTGCCTCCTATTACCATCCGGCCTAGACACACAGTTCGGGACCCACTACCCGAGATCCACCGGTTTTGACACCGACATTGGTGCTTTCATTAAGAGTTCCTATGTGTCGTCGCATTTAGGCCCGATGGCTCCTTTGATCATCAACAACGATGCGGTCCAGGGTGAGACTTTGCTACTCGCACAGATCTTCGTCTTCGGCGGCTTCGCTCTGCGGGCCAATTCGCTCGGCCACCTGGAGCAGATCGAAAGCTACGCCCCTGGCCATCAAGTCAGGTTTGGAAGCTTAAACTACACGGCTAACATCCGCGGAGACTTGATCTTCGACGGGTTCGAGCCACAGCCAAGCGCGCCGCACTATCTCGAGGGGCATGACCTAGCTCTGCCTCCGGACAGTGTCCTGGAGGCCGCACACGCATCGGTTCCGACCCGTAACTCAGAGCCTATTGCGTCAATCGAGGATGAGCGGTTGGACGTCACCTCGGGGGCTACGATCCCAAAAGCGATTGAGCCGAACGCTAACCCCGCACTCTGCACGACCCGTGACTCCGAGGATCCGGACTCCTCCCCGGACTCCGAACCCCCCCGCACCCCTGCCAATCGAATCCGATTAGGCGCCGATAATGGAGTTCAATGCCGCAGACATCTTCCAACGTTCGCCTTTTGGCGACATCCTGAATTCTCTCAAGTCTCTCTCTTTATCAGGAGAGCCCTGGCCGGACTATGCTCAGCGAGGGTGGGATACGGGCGATGAGGAAATTCAAAGCCCACCCACCACCCACTTTGTAGCCACTATCGACGATCTAACCGACATGCTTGACTTCAGCTCCGAAGACATCGACGGCATGGACGACGATGTAGGAGACGAACAGGAACCAGCACCTGTAGGGTGCTGGAAGGCCACCTCGTCATACGACATATATATGGTGGATACCCCTAAAGGAAGCGAAAACGAGGAAAAAGGGGATGGGACGGGAGATCGACCCCCCGAAAAGCAATCAAAGCGTCAGCGTAAACGCCGACCCAAGCCCCGCCTCGACAAAAAACCAGCCATAGAGCAGGACGAGCCGGTAGACGACGAACAGGCCTTAGAGCAACCGTCCGAACAGGGCAACACGGATAGAGAAACCGAACATCCCTCCTCCGGCTAAAACGGCATTCCGGACGACCTCACGCCGAATAAACCTATGGAGCAGAAGAATCTCCACGAGAGGCTCGTTGCAACTGCACGCAGCCTAAAAAAGCAGAAGCGAAAGCTAAAAACAGCGGAAGATGCACTCCGGATTAGATGGAGCAAAGTAATCAATACCACAGATAAGTACGGCGACAGTCGCCGCACTAAAAGCTATCCGAAAAGAATGCTACTGCCTGAATTCGACGAAGAGGCCCTAGAGCCCTTGCATTCAAAAAATGAAAAAGCCACACGGTCGGATAGATGACCCCATAAAGCGGCAAGCGGCGCCGCACCTAAATCGGCATGCGACCCACTTAAGGATTCGCATCATGGCCCAGTCAGGTCCATTTATGGGCCAAGAAAGCAAGCTCTCGTAAGCAACGCTATGAAGCCATCATCAGAATCCGGCACACCCAAATATAGGGGTGCCGCACACCCCCTATGTTTCACCGATGAGGTCTTGGGCTATGAATTCCCAGAGGGATTCAAACCCGTAAACATAGAGGCATATGATGGAACAACAAACCCTGGAGTTTGGATCGAGGATTATATCCTCCACATACACATGGCTAGAGGAGATGATCTCCACGCCATAAAATATCTACCCCTTAAGCTTAAAGGGCCAGCCCGGCATTGGCTTAAAAGCCTTCCCAAAAACACAATTGGAAGCTGGGAAGAGCTTGAGGATGCTTTCCGAGCAAACTTTCAAGGGACCTATGTCCGCCCTCCGGATGCAGACGATCTTAGTCACATAACTCAACAACCCGGCGAATCAGCTCGGCAGTTCTGGAATAGATTCCTCACTAAAAAGAATCAGATAGTCGACTGTCCGGACGCCAAAGCCTTAGCAGCTTTCAGGCATAACGTCCGAGACGAATGGCTCGCCAGACACCTCGGCCAAGAAAAGCCAAGAACAATGGCCGCACTAACAAGCCTCATGACCAGCTTTTGTGCAGGGGAGGACAGCTGGTTGGCAAGGTGCAGCCCCAGCAATCCAAGTACATTCGAAACTAGGGATGGAAACGGAAAACCGCGACGCAACAAGGACCGTCGCTGGACTAAGGACAAAAGTCCGAAGAGCACGGCAGTCAATGCCGGATTCAAAGGCTCACGACAAAATCAGGAAAAATCGCCCCCCGGATAACAGGGACGATCCATCCAACCTAAATAAAGTCCTGGACAGGATATGTCAGATACACAGTACTCCCGGGAAGCCTGCTAACCATACCCACAGAGACTGTTGGGTTTTCAAACAATCCGGCAGACTCAATGCCGAACACAAGGGGCTCGACACACCAAGCGAAGACGAGGACGAACCCCAAAAGCAGAGCACCAGGAAACAAAAGAACTTCCCACAAGAAGTAAAAACAGTGAACTCACTTCACATAACAAAACGTGCGGCGCCCGTAAAGGTACGCACCACACGGCCCATCCCCAAAGGGTCCTGCCACTGGTTGTCAAAACCGATCATCTTTGATCAGCTAGATTATTCTAGGGATATCAAGAATATAGGCTGGACTGCCTTGATACTCGATCCAATAATTGGCGGACTCCAGTTTTCAAATGTCCTTATGGACGGCGGCAGTGGACTAAACCTGATATATCAGGATACAATCCAGCACATGGGGATAAACCCAGCAAGAATCCGTCGTAGCAAAACCTCCTTTCAAGGGGTAATACCTGGTCCGGACACCCATTGTATGGGTTTTCTCCGGCTCGAAGTCATATTCGGCTCTGCCGATAACCTCCACCGCGAAAAGCTGACCTTCCATATCGTCCCGTTCTCAAGTCGCTATCAAGCACTACTGGGACGCGAAGCTTTCGCTCGCTTTAACGCAATACCGCATTATGCATCTCTTACGCTTAAGATGCCCGGTCCACAAGGCATCATCTCTTTGAAGGGGAAGCACTAAAGTGCGCCTCCCCAAGCGAAGGACTGTGCGGCCGCTTTGACAGCCCCACAGCAAAATGGCCTCACCGGCCAAAAAAAACTTCAAAATAGGTCATTCAAGACCACGAACGCGGATAGACGAGTTCGGTGCAAAATCATCATTGATGCAGGCCTAGAAGCCATATACCCCCGCACTAGGGGCTCCACGCATATACAATAAGAGACAATAAAGCTCAATCTTATACATCTTACTTTATATTTTGCTTATTTTAAACTTTTTCGGCACAACCCGTTTTCAACTCAGTTCCTCTCTTTTACAGATGAACGTCGTGCGGCGCCCGTCCAGGATACGGCACAACAGAGACACAGGCACAGACGTGCAGTAGGGACCCGTCCTAAAGGATTCTTTTCAGATTAAGACCCTGCGTAAACCTTTTTTACTGTCTCTTGTTGCTACACATCCCCTGGTTATTTTCTTTCTGATATAACCAAGGAGGAGGCTGGCGTCTTGGCATGTGGCCACGTTAGAATTTTTGCACGTACCTGGACACTAGGGTTTTTTTTAATAAAGAGTGTTGTTTTGCCCGCACTCATAAAGACCGAACACCTTAGGGAGTGTTCGGCATCGCGAGTTTTGGCATTATATGCATCAGCTCTGAATCATGTCTTTGGTCAAATGTTGGGTTGCCCGGCTCCTGAGTTCGGCTACCTTATGTTCCGCTCTATCGGCTAAGGTAGCACCAGGAGAACTACTGTGATTGTGCCCCGGTTCGGCCGGGTGAGCACCTCAGTAGAGAAAGCCGAAAACTGACTGTCATGATGTAGCGTGAGACTGGTCAGCAACTCGATGACCTATCGAAATCTATCGGATTCCTCCGCTTTAACGAAGGGCCACTTCCCGGTCAGGCACATACGCGCCCCAAACTCGGACGAGCGCAGTTGCCACCAAGGGGCTACCTAAATAGTCTCACTGTCAAACTCCTATGGCTAAGTGAAAGTGTTAAAGCATTATAGTGAGGTTGCCTGGCCCGCTGCGCTATCACCTCCTTTGTAGGACCAAGACGTTGGGTTAAGTGTGAAAATGCGTCTTCTGCAAGCACCCCCGCACTATGTGCGTGGGGGCTGAAGCCAACGACTGCCATCTTTCAGATTCTATATATATATATATATCTTAAAACGGCCGCACAGGAGGTGTTCCCAATACTTGGAGGCACAAGTATAAAAAAGGCCACTACAGTTTATCAAAATATTACTTTATAATTACATATGCTATCATAACATAGCATCTTTCGGGCACTGCGTCCCTATTACACGAGCGCCTTCAAGAACTTCCTGAAAATAGTGCTCGGAAGATACTCGGCTTTTGTCCGAATCTCGGGACGCAACAACGGTGGTCTCCATCTCTGCCCAGTATGTCTTAACACGGGCAAGAGCCATCCTAGCGCCCTCTATGCATGCTGACCTCTTCATTGCATTTATACGCGGCACCGCGTCAAGGAATTGCTGCACCAAGCTGAAATAACTCTTCGGCTCTGATCTCCCCGGCCACAGGTGACCCATGACGTACTTCATGGCGAGTCCAGACAACCTATTCAGTTCAGCCCATTGAGCCAAACGATCATCCACTGCCAGTGGACGCTCTGGATTGTGAAACTGCGACCAGAAAAGCTTTTCCACTTCGTGATCTTTCTGATCTCGAAAGTGTTCGGTCGCATCAGCAGCACTCGCTGCCAAGTCCAGATAGGTATCCTCCACACTCCACATCCGGTCCAACGGAGCAAACTTCGGATCACAAAATTTCCTTCACAGCATAAAGGGCTTTCCAGCCGCAATCTGTTTGGCCTGACGCAGCTCCTCCTTCGCAGCTCTCATCGCAGAGCGCGCATCCTTGGCATTGGCAATGGCCTTCTCTAAGTCCGTCTGTTTCGCCTGGTCTTCTTTTTCAAGAAGTCTGCAACGGTCTGTAGCGCTTTTTAACTTTTCGGCCATCTTGGCCATCTCTTCTTTGCTTCGGCAATGAGCAGCATGTTCGGCTCTTAACTCTTCAAGGGCTTTCCTGGTGGCCGCATCACTTTCGCTGGCTTGTTCTTTAGCTCGGGCAAGTTCTGCCCTAAGACTCTCCACGGAGGCCGCACCATCTGCGTCAAGCACACACATCATAAGACACAGGCATAAAACTGTTCTTACCTGATGCCGCCCGAGGAATTACATACCTTGAGCCTCATCAAGCCGCTTATCGACAAGCGTGATGTCGGCATCTGCCACGTCCAGTTGCCGCTTTAGTTCGGCAAAATCGTCAGTTCGGCTCGATTCCGGACACCCTGCCGCCTACATTCAAAGGCGACATCTTAGACCTGGGATTATGATCCTCCGCGTGCCGTCATTTCTTGACGACGCGCAGAGTCTCAGGGGCTACTATCTACACAGGGCGCATCTTATTCATGCGCAACTGACAAAAGTATACATTATCTAATGTACCTCGAAACCCGTCAATAAACTTTTGACGGCCTCATACAATCCGCTCTCTACGGATTAAATCCTTTCAATCACCATGCCCATCAGTGCGTGGTGCTCCTCTGAGATAGAAGCTCGCCCCAGCAGAATCTTTAGCTCCTCCAGCCGAGCACCAGACGGTGCCGGGCTCGTCCCATGACCTCTTTCAAAGGTCGGGCATGGAGAACCTCGGGGGGGGGGGGGGGGGGGGGGGGGGGGGGGGGGGGGGGGGGGCGCATAGCCACCTTCCGCCCCTGCCGGATTTGGAGAAACCCTCCGCGACGACACCTCAGGGTCGCCCGCCTTGCTAGGCGGCACGGCAGGGGAAGGCGTCCCGCTCTCCATCATCTCCGGAAGGAGATTCCCCGAAGACGAGCTCTGCTGAGAAGGGCTGAGGTCCGAGCTACAAGATAAAGGTTTGGTTAATCTTCTCAGATATAAATCAAGGACTTCCCTCATCCCTCAAAAGGAAAATCTTTTCTCCACTTACGGCTCGCTGGAGGGCTGATCCCCTTGAGGGCGTAGTCCGGCCGAGGAACTCCCCGGCGTCGGACCCTCTGACGAGGATTTTCTCCCCCGTTTCGAGGCCATGGTTTCCGTGTCGTCAGAGGCGGCTCTCTTCTTCCCCTTAGGAGAGGAATTGTCGGTTCCTCCCTTCGGAGAAGCCTCCTTTGAGGAGGCCATAGCTTCCTTGTCCTCTCCCTCCAAAGAAATTATCTCCAGCATCCTGACCAGCACGGGATCCGGCCTGGTTTCAGGAAGGGGAGCCGGACACCTGATCAGCTTCGCCTTCGCTATCCACTCCTGTTTAAAAGGACGGCTCTTTTAGGGGCAAGTTTATGACAATTATACGGATAGGAGGTCCGGGCACAAGGTTGCTTACTTGAGTATCCGGGCGATTGCAGCTTAGGCCTGCGTCCTCGGTTAAATCCGGACACATCTCTTGTGATCCGAAGAACAGTCTATACATCTCCGCGGGAGTTGCGCCCATAAAGTTCTGGAGAGCTCGCGGTCCCTCTGGATTAAACTCCCACAGGCGAAGGGGGCGACGTTTGCCGGGCAATATTCGGCGAATCAACATGACCTGCGTCACCTTGACCAAGCTGAGGTCTCCTTCCAAGAGATCCTTAATTCGGCCCTGTAACAGGGGCACGTCTTTGGCAAACCCCAATCTAACCCTCTGTTAACCCATGACGCTAGCCGTGGTGGGGGACCCGAGCGAAAGGCAGGAAGCGCCACCCACTTGGCGCTCCGGGGAGCGGTGATATAAAACCACTCTCGTTGCCACAAGCCTAGCTCCTCTTGAAAAGAGCCCTCGGGCCATGGAGCATCAGCATTTTTGCTTATAACAACGCCTCCACACTCTGTGTGCCGTCCCTTGATCATCCTCGGCTCCACTTTGAAAGTCTTGAGCCATACTCCGAAGTGAGGGGTAACACGGAGGAACGCTTCGCATACAACGATAAACGAGGAGATATGGAGGATGGACTCCGGAGTTAAGTCATGGAATTCCAGCCCGTAATAAAACAGTAGTCCCCTCACAAAGGGGTCCATCGGGAAGCCTAACCCCCGAAGGAACTAAGACACGAACACTACGCTCTCACCGGGATGGGGACTGGGGATAGCCTGCCTTTGAGCAGGCAACCTGTGCGAAATTTCGGCGGTCAAGAACTTAGCCTCTCTCAACTTTAGCACGTCCTCCTCCGTGACGGAGGAGGGCATCCATCAGCCTTGAAGGTCGGAACCGGACATTGTAGAAGGTCTGAGGCGCCCGGAATCTGGAGCCTAGGGTGTTGGAACTCGAGGCGACGGGTGAACTTGTTTTGGGATTGGAGAAAAGGAGTAAGGCCCTGGTCTGTTTATAAGAGGTTGAATACCAGGAGCCCTCCCCGTAACCGTTTGGGACTCGCCTTTAATCAAGAAAACATGCTAACGGGCACGATTGGGTTACCCACGTCCGTATTGATGAGAATCCCGTAAAAGGGGGGCACACAATCTCTGCTTTGACAAGACGTGCCAAGGAAACCGCCTCGCAAAACACTCTGAGGTGGAAAAGTGTAAACGATTCGAGTGAAGGACTTGGCTGTAGTGTGATGACGCACTGCGGAATACGTCAGCAGATTTGATTTGTGTTAATATTATTCTCTCTATGGCAATATGTGGAAGCTTATTTTGCAGAGCCGGACACTACTCTTGGTGTTTACAATCTTCTATGAAGGACTTGGAGGAGGAACCCGCCTTGCAATGCCGAAGACAATTTGCGCATCGGACTCGTCGTCATTGAAGCCTGGTTCAGGGGCTACTAAGGGAGTCCTGGATTAGGGGGTGTTCGGGTAGCCGGACTATACCTTCAGCCGGACTCCAGGACTATGAAGATACAAGATTGAAGACTTCGTCCCGTGTCCGGATGGGACTTTCCTTGGCGTGGAAGGCAAGCTTGGCGATGCGGATATTCAAGATCTCCTATCACTGTAACCGACTCTATGTAACCCTAACCCTATCCGGTGTCTATATAAACCGGAGGGTTGTAGTCCGTAGGCAATCAACTCCATATACAACAATCATACCGTAGGCTAGCTTCTAGGGTTTAGCCTCCTTGATCTCGTGGTAGATCTACTCTTGTACTACCCATATCATCAATATTAATCAAGCAGGACGTAGGGTTTTACCTCCATCAAGAGGGCCCACACCTGGGTAAAACATCGTGTTCCCTGCCTCCTGTTACCATCCGGCCTAGACGCACAGTTCGGGACCCCCTACCCGAGATCCGCCGGTTTTGACACCGACAGTTAGGGTTACACAAAGTCGGTTACAATGGTAGGAGATCTACATATCTGTATCGCCAAGCTTGCCTTCCACGCCAAGGAAAGTCCCTTCCGGACATGGGACGAAGTCTTCAATCTTGTATCTTCATAGTCCAGGAGTCCGGCTGAAGGTATAGTCCAGCCATCCGGACACCCCCTAATCCAGGACTCCCTCACTTCCGCTTAGCGATCTTCAAGGGTATGAAGATGCACTCCCTCTCTCTCTCCCGTTGCTAGCATCTCCTAGATTGATCTTGGTGACACGTAGGAAAATTTTGAATTACTACTACGATCCCCAACATTTGGGCCTATAGAACAACAAATAAAAATCATATGGGTATGTCTCCTTATAAAATGATTTATGGAAAATCTTGTCATTTGCCTCTTGAGTTAGAACATAAAGCATATTGGGCAATCAAAGAACTCAACTATGATTTCAAACTTGCTGGTGAAAAGAGGTTATTTGATATTATCTCATTAGATGAATGGAGAACCCCAGCTTATGAAAATGCGAAGTTGTTTAAAGAAAAAGTCAAAAGATGGCATGATAAGAGAATCCAAAAGCATGAGTTTAAAGTCGGAGAATATGTTCTTTTGTACAACTCTCATTTTAGATTCTTTGCAGTAAAACTCCTCTCAAAATGGGAAGGCCCCTATGTCATCGAGGAAGTTTATTGTTCTGGAGGCATCAAAATAAATGATGCCGAAGGTACTAACCCGAAAGTTGTTAACGAGCAACGAATAAAACATTATATCTCAGGTACGCCCATTAATGTTGAAAGTAATATTATCCAAACTATGACATTGGAAGAACAGATAAAAGAGTCCTTCCGGAACACTCCAGAATCGTCAAAATAAGGAGGCACGTGATACGGTAAGTAAACGGACTCTGAAAAATCCGTAAAAACATTTTTTGTCAATTTGGGATATTAAGAAAAATAGGAAAAATAAGAAACTTCCAGGAAGTGTACCCTGGTGGGCACAAGACACCAGGGCGCGCCTGGCTGCCAGGCGCGCCCAGGTGGGTTACCTTCCGGACTCCGTTTTTCTACAGTTTGCTTGTTTTCCAAGATAAAAGAAATCTTTATATACCCCCTGAACCTGTTGATCACCGTATCGTGGAGAAATCCTCTATTCTCTTTTCTTGCTGTTTTCAGTCAGATCTGTTGAGTCAGGCATAATGTCTTCTTCTTCCTCCAACAACGTGGAAGAGGATGCTTGGTTGATGAAGATCGAGCTGAAGAGAGAAGAGCCCGCAGAAGCTGTCAAGGGAGACGAGAGCAAGGAGGCTAGAGTAGATCATCCTCTGGTCTTCGAGCAAGCACTGCCAGCCGAGGAGGAAGAGGAAGATATCCTTAAACCTTACTATGCTCATCTTACTCCTATAGGATTGAAGCCTTTTGCATCATTGAAACGGTTCGTGTGCAAAATAAGTATCTCACCTGTGAAAATATTCTGCATCAAGAGCACATCATCCACCTCCGGAGCGTCATCAGTCAGCCGGATAATCTCTTAATCCACAAGGACAAGATTTCCTCACCACCACCTTACTCTTCATCACCAAAAGAGAATTGAGTGTCGGGTATGGGCACTCCCCTTGGCTTCCGCCAAGCTTGTGGGAGGTGCCCCGGTATCGTATCATCCCCACTATCTTTTGCCTTTACTTATTTTAGTTCGATCTTTTGCTTTAGATGAATAAAAGTTTAGTTCGATCCTTTATTTCCAAGAGTTTGCTTAGTGATCTATCCTTGTAATCGTGTGTGAGATATATAATAAACTTAGTTTGAGTTTTTGCTTTCTTTATTTTCATGTTGCATTTAAAAGAAAGGAAACAATAAACAAGAAAGGAAATAAATGAAAAGGATCATATGCTAAATCTTATGGTAGGTGATGACACCACATAAGGAAAAGTGTAAGTAGAAAAATTTATTAGAGATTGACAAACATAGCATTAGTCAATGATGCAACTCATGAAATAATTAATAAGGGGAGGTAAGATTCACATATAAATATACTATCCTAGAAATCTTTTGTGATTGTGAGCCCTGATCAGAATATTATATGCCAAAATTGTTGACGTTGGACAAGGAAGAAAACCTAATGTTTTATGTTTGTTTATATTCACATAGAAGTCATATTGTCATAGATCCTTTAACACGTGGTGCTTGCCCCCTACCTTTGCTATCCAAAAAATCTGCACTAGGTAGAGATACTACTTGTGCATCCAAAAACCCTTAAACCCAAATCTTATTTTCAAGAATCCACCATACCTACCTAGGGATTGAGAAAGATCCCTCAAGTAAGTTGTCATTGGTGCAAAAAGGCAATAAAAATTGTTTTTAAAAGTGTGAGATCATTTAGTGTAAGAGAAAATTGAGCATTGCATGAATTTGTGATGGTGAAGAATAAAAGCGACAGACTACATAATAAAGGTCGCCATCACAAGGGGCAATGCAATGTGACATTATTTTTCATTAAGGGGTTGAGCATACAAAGAAATAAGCGCATGGCAACCTCTGCTTCCCTCTGCGAAGGGCCTATCTTTTACTTTTATGTATTTACTTTTATGCAAAGAGTCAAAGTTTTCTCTCTATTCCTTTTTATTTTCTCCTTTGGCAAGAATCATGTGGTGAGGAAAGATCTAGGCACATATGAACAGTTTAATATAGATAGCATGAGTTATTATTGTTGACATCACCCTTGAGGTGAATATGTTGGGAGGCGAAATTATAAGCCCCTATCTTTCTATGTGTCTGGTTGAAACGTTTTGGTCATGGGTATGCGGTGAGTGTTAGCAACCATAGAAGACTATATGATGGTTGAGTATGTGGACTTGCCTAAAGGCTCCGACATGTGACCCTTCCTGAAAAGATGATGAATTGTAGTTGCAAAGTTGACTGAGAACATAGTTTGTTGGTTTTAATAGAGTTTTTGCTTTATACTTCAATAGTGTGATGAATTGTCACTTATTCATGAGAAGTCTATGATAAAAGTTCTATGATAAGAGTCTTATATTTAAGTTTGTTGTTGTTATAATAATGAACATGATGCTTATATGTCCATTTTTTTATCGACACCTCTCCCTCTCTCTCTCTAAGCATGCGAACATGTTTTTCAATTTCGATTTACGCTTGAGGACAAGCGAGGTCTAAGCTTGGGGGACTTGATACGTCCATTTTGCATCATGTTTCTTACTGTTATTTATGATGTTTTTATCCATAATAATGCTTTTTGGAGTAATTCTAATGCCTTTTATCTCATAATATGCAACGTATACACAAAGAGGGAGAATTCCGGCAGCTGGAAATCTGGACCTGGAAAAGCTACGTCAGGCCACCTATTCTGCACAACTCCAAACAAGCTGAAACTTCATGGAGATTTTTATCAAATATATGAGGAATAGTGGAGCAAATAACTACCAGAGGGGGCCCACCAGGTGGGCACAACCCACCTGGGCACGCTAGGCAGCCCAGGCGCGCCCTAGTGGGTTGTGCTCACCCAGGCCCACCTCCGGTGCCTATCTTCTGGTATATAAGTCATTTTGATCTAGAAAAAATAAGGAGAGGACTTTCGGGATGGAACGCCGCCGTCTCGAGGTGGAACTTGGGCAGGAGCACTTTTGCTCTCCAGTGGAGCGATTCCGCCGGGGGAACTTCCCTACCGGAGGGGGAAATCATCGTCATCATCATCACCAACAACTCTCCCATCTTGGGGAGGGCAATCTCCATCAACATCTTCAACAGCACCATCTCATCTCAAACCCTAGTTCATCTCTTGTGTTCAATCTTGTTATTGGAACTATAGATTAGTGCTTGTGGGTGACTAGTAGTGTTGATTATCTTGTAGTTGGTTACCATATGGTTTATTTGGTGGAAGATTATTTGTTCAGATCCAATATGCTATTTAATACCCCTATGATCTTGAGCATGATTATCATTCATGAGTAGTTACTTTTGTTCTTGAGGTCACGGAAGAAATCATGTTGCAAGTAATCATGTGAAATTGATATGTGTTCGATATTTTGATAGTATGTATGTTGTGATTCCCTTAGTGGTGTCATGTGAATGTCGACTACATGAAACTTCACCATATTTGGGCCTAAGGGAATGCATCGTGGAGTAGCAATTAGATGATGGGTTGCAAGAGTGATAGAAGCTTAAACCCCAATTTATGCGCTATTTCGTAAGGGACCGATTGGATCCAAAAATTTAATGCTATGGTTAGAATTTATTCTCAATACTTTTCCTATAGTTGCGGATGCTTGCGGGAGGGTTAATCATAAGTTGGAGGTTTGTTCAAGTAAGAACAACACCTAAGCACTGGTCCACCCACATATCAAATTATCAAAGTAGCGAACACAAATCGAACCAACATTTTGAAAGTGACTAGATGAAAATCCCGTGTACCCTCAAGAACGCCTTGCTTATCACAAGAGACCATTTTGGCATGTCCTTTGCCTCAAAAGGATTGGTAAAACTTGCTGCACTTTTGTTACTACTATCATTACTTGCTTGTTAAAAATTATCCTGCTATCAAACTACTCTGCTACTTACAATTTCAACACTTGCAGACATTACCTTACTGAAAACCACTTGTCATTTCCTTGTGGTCCTCGTTGGTTTCGGCACTCTTACTTATCGAAAAGAGCTACAATTAATCCCCTATACTTGTGGGTCATCACTTCTTTTTAGTTTTTCTTTCTAGTTTAGTTAGTAGTAATATTAAAAGAAAACCCAAAAAGATTTCTCATTCTTCTTTTACTTGTTGGGAGCTTTCCCATGTAAATAGTTTTTCTTGTTTTTATTTTTCTTTCATTAATTTGCTTTCTTCTAGAGAAAAACAAAAATTCCAAAAATATTTCAGTGTGTTTCTTTGAAATTATTTTCTTATTCTTTGGGTCATGAGGAGAAGACCACGACAAAAATGTTGAGTGGCTCTCATGTGCATTATTGTTGATCTAACAAAGTGGCCATATTACCTTGTCTCCTCCTTTGAATAAATGTTTGCAGATTCCAGCTTAGTCCAATGCACATGCATTCTTATTATTATGCACACCGTTCGGTCGTGCAAGTGAAAGGCAATAATGACGAAATTTGATGAAATGATTGAGATGGAGAAAAGATGGTACAGACTCGACCTATTTTGTTTTTGAAAATATGATTAGCTCATCGTGCTTGGTTCAGCCCATTATGAATCAAACATGTTTGCAATGAGAATTAGAGATAATAGTTACTCATGCCATACTTAATTAGCTAGGAGTGGATAATGGTTTATCTTGCGTGCCAACATGCATTTAAAATGGTTGTGATGTAGTATGATAGGATGGTATCCTCTTCTGAATGATTCAAGTGGCTTGACTTGGCACATGTTCACGCATGTAGTTGAATCAAAACAAACATAGCCTCCACGATATTTATGTCCATGGTGATTTATATCCTACTCATGCTTGCACTTGATGTTGGTTAACCTCAATGCATGTTTATGATAGTTGTCTCTCTCTAGTTGGTCGCTCCTCATTCTTTCTGCTAGCCTTCAGTTGTACTAAGCGGGAATACCGCTTGTGCATCCACTTCCTTAAACCCAAAGTTGTTCCATATGAGTCCACCATACCTACCTATATGCGGTATTTACCTACCATTCCAAGTAAATTTGCATCTGCCAAACTCTGAACCTTCAAATAATAATCTATTTTGTATGCCTGAATCGCTCATGTAGCGAGTGGGGGTTGTTAGTATCTTCCATGCTAGGTGGATTATTCTCACGATGAGTGTTTATTCACTTGTAATTCACGAGAAAGTGGATGGTAATTGGGATGCCCAGTTCCATGATCAAAATCAAATCAAAATATAATAATGAAGCAAAACTCTCCCATGACTGTTGTTGGTATGGACGGCACCCATGGATTCGGTTAGCCGTGGAGTGTGTTTGTTGGTGGAGGGAGAGTAAAACTTTACCATTCTATTTGGGAACCGCCTATAATGTATCTAGCATGGAAGATAGTGAGATCTCTTGGTTGTTATGTTGAAAATGAAAGCATGCCTCTCAAAATTATATTCACCTCTATTTTAAAAGCTTTCGAGCTCCAACACCTCTACAAATCCCTGCTTCCCTCTGCGGAGGCCCTATCTATTTACTTTTATTGTTGAGTCATCATCTTCTCATTAAAAGCACCAGCTTGAGAGCACTATTGTCATTTATATGCTTTATTTTTAATCAATGTTGAGTATGAGTGTGACTAGATCTCCTTTGCAATGAATTATAATGTCTAGTCGGTCCTTGATCTTCAAGGGTGATCTGCATTTATGTTTTGCGATCTCAGAAATGGCTAGCGAGATACCATTATGTCATATTACATCATGATTATTTTAATAAAGTGTTGTCATCCGAGATATCTTATTATTGCTCGCTAGTTTGTTATGCTATTGATATGAGTAAATGTGAGACCTAAGTGTTATTGTGAATATGGTTAGTTCATAATCTTTGATGAAAACCTGAATATTAGCTATACATATTTGCAACAACAAGATCAAACGGAGTTTGTAAAAGTTTTTCTTTGTCACTTTCAGTTTGCCAACTGAATTGCTTGACGACAAGCAATGGGTTAAGCTTGGGAGAGTTGATACGTCTCCATCGTATCTACTTTTCCAAACTCTTTTGCCCTTGTTTTGGACTCTAGTTTGCATGATTTGAATGGAACTAACCCGGACTGACGTTGTTTTCAGCAGAATTGCCATGGTGTTATTTTTGTGCAAAAATAAAAGTTCTCGGATTGACCTGAAAATTTACGGAGAATTTTTGTGGAATATATAAAAAAATGCTGTCAGAAAAGGATACTAGAGGGAGGCCACCCAGAGGCCACAAGCCCTGGGGGCATGCCTCCTGGGCTTGTGGGGCCCCTAGACCGCCTACAGCCCTAACTCCAACTCCATACATACATATTCATGGAGAGAAAAATCAGAGAGAAGGATTCATCGTGTTTTACGATAAAAAGCCGCCGCCACCTCATGTTCTTCATCGGGAGGGCTAATCTGGAGTCTGTTCGGGGCTTCAGGGGGTGGAATCCATCGCCATCATCATCACCAACCTTCCTCCATCGCCAGTTCCATGATGATCACCGCCTGGAGTGAGTAGTTCCTTCATAGGCCAGCTGGACGGTGATGGGTTGGATGAGATTTATCATGTAATCGAGTTAGTTTTCTTAGGGTTTGATCCCTAGTATCCACTATGTTCTGAGACTGATGTTGTTATGACTTTGCTATGCTTAATGCTTGTCACTAGGGCCCGAGTGCCATGATTTCAGATCTGAACCTATTATGTTTTCATGAATATATGTGTGTTCTTGATCCCATCTTGCAAGTTGTAGACACCTATTATGAGTAATGCTCCGCATACCCCATGGTGACAATAATTGGGATTCTTTCCGATGACTACCGTAGTTTGAGGAGTTCGTGTATTCACTGAGTGCTAATGCTTTGTTTCGGTTCCCTATTAAAAGGAGGCCTTAATATCCCTTAGTTTCCTTATGGACCCCGCTGCCACGGGAGGGTAGGACAAAAGATGTCATGCAAGTTCTTTTCCATAAGCACGTATGACTATATATGGAATACATGCCTACATTATATTGATGAATTGGAACTAGTTCTGTGTCACCCTAGGTTATAACTGCTACATGATGAATATTATCCAACACAATTATCATTATCGATCCAATGCCTATGAGCTTTTCTCATATTGATCTTTGCTAAGTTACTTTGTCGTTGCTGCTGTTATAATCACTACAAAACTGCTACTATTACTTTTGCCACTGTTACCGTTACTTCCATACTACTTTGCTACTAAAAACTTTGTTGTAGATATTAAGTCATTCAGGTGTGGTTGAATTGACAACTGAACTACTAATAGTCGCGAATATTCTTTGGCTCCCCTTCCGTCGAATCAATAAATTTGGATTGAATACTCTACCCTCGAAAACTGTTGTGATCCCCTAGACTTGTGGGTCATCAATCTACCGCTACCAGATTTGATCCTTGTAAGTAACGAGTTCAAGGGGATCAACAACCCTCTCTCCCGCGTTGGATGCCAGTATTTGCTCTTGTGTGTGCATGTACTATTCACTAGGATTTGCGTGATTCTCCTGTTCGTTCGATAACCTTGGTTCTCACTAAGGGAAATAGTTATCGGCTACTACATTCTTCACCCTTTCTCTTGGGGGAAAATCCCAACGCAACTCACAAGTAGTGGAAAGAATTTCAGGCGCCGTTGCCGGGGAGACATCATCAAATACCTACAAGTACCTTCATTTACATTATCATTTATTTGCTTTATTTGCTTCTATTAGTCTCATTACAAAAAAATATCAAAAACACAAAATTATTTTGTTTTGCTTGTTCGCTTGCAATAATTGTGTTATCACAAGAAAATAAAGACATATGGATGCACTTAAAGTTTTCTACTTGGGTCATCTTCGATTCATTTGTGCTCATGCTGAAACCCCAACTAGATTAGTTGAGAGAGAATCATTAGATGAGAATGCTTATGTGCATCACCGCTTGTCTCCAAAAGGAGACAACAATGGGCTCAAATACCTAGATTGGAATACTATGCTTTGAATTTATGTGGAATACTTGATTTTACTTGTTGCCCTGAGAACCCTAAAAACACTTTCCCTTCCAACGTGAGTTTAATGATAATGAAATAATATCTTACTATGCCAAGGGTGTTTATAGTTATTATGATATTGATAAAATTTAAGATTTGTTGCTTTTATGGGTGCCTATGAATTGATACTTTGATTAAAAAGTACTCCTCCATTCCTATTTCGTTTGCGCATAACTTTTTTTAATTTTTCCCAAAATAGTATGTATGTTCCCTTTTTTATCCGCTGGTTTCCAAATGTGCCCTGCCCCTCTGCTTTGGCCGCACTAATTTCCAGCCGCACTAATTGCACCAGAAGAGCAAAGGCTCGCATGTGTGTAGAGATTAGCCAATAGAGATCTTGCATGTAGGGACGCAGGCATTGAAATTAAATGCGGAGAGGGAAACGAGGAGTGGAGAGCCAATCAAAAGCTGCTGCAGTTATAACTGTGCAAGATTTCTACCATGTAGACCATGCTCGCTCCAGGATAAAATTGTCCAGATTTTTGAGATCTTAGTTGTCCTTGGTATGTGGGATTGGAGTTATACGCTGAGAAAAAAGAATCGGAGGGAGTATGATGCTACTTTTTACAAATCTGATTTTTTTTGCCATGCTTAAACATTGTCATGCGAATTGTGATTCTAATGGCTATATTGAAGATTATATTAAGAAAATCCCCGATGTCCAAGAAGAGATTGATACTTTGGAAGAATCTATAGATGATTGCTATGATCCCATTAATTTGATTGAAATATCCACTCTTGATGAATGTGATGCTTGCCATTCTTATGGCCATGATGCCAATACTAATGATGCTTATGGAGATCAACTTGTTATAGTTCCTTATGTTAAAAATGAAATTATTGCTATTGCATCAATGTTTGATAGTCCTATTATCTTTTTGAATTATCGCAACAATACTATATCAGAGAAGTTTGCGCTTATTGAGGATTATATTGATGGGTTGAGTTTTACCATTATACATGATGATTTGAATGACTATGATATGAATTTTCTTTTTGTCCCTACTTGAAATTATTATGAGAGAGGAACCACATCTCCACCTCTCTATGTTTCTAATACAATAAAATTACAAGAAACTATTTATGCTCTGTTTGTAGTCATTTTTTATGATGATTTTGTTATGCCTAATACTTATTATAATGATCATGATTGGGGTGATGATTGTAGTGATATTAAAAGCGGGTTTGGAAGAGTGTCAACTTTAGGTAAAAATCCCACTATTTTGGAGAACAACCAATGTTTAAAATTTTGACAAAAGTGGGTTTGGAGAGGTCATGACTTTAGTTGATGTTAATCCCACTAACTTGGAAGATTGTAAAAACTTTTATGCATGTGGATCATGAAGAGAATATTTTATATGATAGCTATATTGTTGAATTTGATTATGATCCTACATGTAATTATTTTGAGAGAGGCAAGTATAGCTATAAAAATTTCCATGTTACCAAATTACCTCTCGTTATGTTGAGATTGTCAATGTTTTATTCTTCTTCCTTACATATGCTAAATATCTCTTGTCCTGATAATTTGTTTGATTATAAATTGCCTGTGCAAAGGAAGCATGTTAGACTTAAATGTGTTTGTCACATGTTTTATGATGCTCTCTTTGTGCTTCAATTCTTGTCTTTGACATGAGCATCATTGATATCTCAAATCCTATCTTAATGGCTATAAAGGAAGAGCTTGTTGGGAGGCAACCCGATAGTTATCTTTTTCATTTCCTTCTATTTTATTAAGTCACCATGATTATTGCTATTGTAATGATTGTGTATTTATCTTTTACTTGGTGTTTGTGCCAAGTAAAGCCTTTGGGATGATTTGGTTGATAGTTGACGTGATTCAGTAAAAAACAAAAACTTTTGCGCCCAGTTCTGGAAAATAATTATCATAATGCACTAGAGCATGATAAAAATATGAAAATTTTACACATGATTGATATACAAATTGTCCATGTTTTCCTAATTTTTAGATTTTTTGGAGTTACATAAGTATATTTTTGTTTAGATCATTACAGAATGTTCTGTTTTAGACAGATTTGTTTTTTAATTGCATAGTGTGCTTGTTTTAATGATGCCATGGATTTTATCGGGGGATATAAGTCATGGAGAGGTTAGAATACAATAGGTATTATGCAAGAATAATTATGAATGAGTTCACAACAGTACCTAAAGTTTATGATTTGTCTATTATACTAACGGATCTCACGAGGTTTCTGTTGAGTTTTGTGTGCTGAAGTTTTCAAGCTTTAGGTGAGATCACGATAGATGAAGGAATAACAAGCGACAAGACCCTAATCTTGGGGATTCCCAAGGCACCCCAAGGTAACATTCAAGGAATACCCAAGCATCTAAGCTTGGGGATGCCCCAGATGGAATCCCCTCTTTCGTCCACAATTCATTAGTATGTTACTTGGAGCTATATTTTTATTCATCACTTGATATGAGTTTTACTCGGAGCGTCTTGTGCCATAGTTTTATTTTGTTTGCTTTTTAGTTTGCCACAATCATTGTTTGCTGGACACACCTTTTGAGAGAGACACACATTCATTGTGATTTGTTAGAATACTCTATGAGCTTCCCTTATATCTTTTGAGCTATGCAATTGCTTTTATGCTTCACTTATATCTGTTTGAGATTCTAATAAATAGGAAGTGGTAATGAGAACGAATTATAAGACTAGTGCAAAAAGGATAGCTATATAAGAGTGACTTTCATGTAGATCACTAAATATGAAACGTATGTTTTAATTATATTGATGTCATAATATGAAAGAGTATGAGTCCATGATCATTGGTTAGTAAGAATGTCGATATTAAAGCTTGTTATTAACTACTTATTTAAGTGTCTGACATGGCATGATGAGGATGCATGAGCATTTTTATGTCTGATTGAAAACCTTGAGTGTTGTCCAAATCAGGGGTTGCGATGGTTAACTCCTACCAACCATTCCTAGGGGCATCCGAGTAGTACTTACTGGGCTAATAAAACTTCTACAATAAGTGTATGAGTTCTTTATGACTAAAATCCTATCATTCCGCAATTTGCTAGCCTCTTCGGTACCGTACTTTGGCCTTTCTCACCTCAAGAGTCGGTGCAAACTTCGCCAGTGCATCCAAACCCCGTGATATGATACACTCCATCACACATAAGCCTGCTTATATCTTCCTCAAAACAGCCACCATACCTACCTATCATGACATTTCCATAGCCATTCCGAGATATAGTGCCATGAAACTTCCATGTTCCGTCTTATGACATGAGTGTTCATCATCATATTACTTTTCATGATCATATAGATCTGACATGATATGTGTGGCAAAGCCACCGTTCATCATTGGTATAAGTGTTACGCTAGATCATTGCACATCTTGGTACATTGACAGAGGCATTCACATAGAGTCATATTGTTTCAGCTATCGAGTTGTAAGTAAATAAAAGTGTGATGATCATCATTATTAAAGTGTTGTCCCGGTGAAGAAAGGATGATGGAGACAATGAATCCACCACAAGTCGAGATGAGACTCCAGACTAAATTAAAGAAATAGGCCAAAAGATCCCAACAAACAAATGAGAGAAAAAGAGAGAAGTGTAATGCTACTATCCTATTACCACACTTGTGCTTAGAGTAGCACCATGTTCTTCATATCGAGAGTCTCCTAAGTTATCACTTTCATATACTAGTGGGAATTTTTCTAAGGCGCTTCTGTACCATGGTTTCTAATTCCTCCATCGTAACAGTTATGATGGAATGCTGCTAAGGCTCCTCGTCTAGGCAGTCTGGAATTTTTCTCTTTACAAAAAGGAATCTCATCCAGAATTGTCGAATTGTTTATTGTTTTCTTTTGTACGACAAGATCTAGATCCCCTATGTCGGATGCCCCTAAGTTATCGGGGTAATGGGTGACATGGGAGGTGGGTGGGAGAGAATTTTTTTCCAATCCGATCTAACATCGACCTCCATAGTGAGGTTTAAGAAGGTTGATTAAGTGTGGACCTCGGGATCATCTATACACGCGTGGCTATTCTAGCCGTTGTCGTTGGTCATCAGATCTGAGCTCCAGGCTTGGTCCGGTGAAACGTAATCTTCACTTTGCAGCTGGTATGAAACCGGTGCTTGGGTGATGGGCATTTGTGGTTCCTCGGCCTGATCTAGCGTCATGGCAGAGGAAGCGTCCAGAGGGTTTAGGTTGTCGGGATCGATGTCCCGACGAGATGTTGGATCTTCAACTTTCTCCAGTGCTCCAATTGAACCGGGGTTTAGACACTCCGGCGTAGAAACTACGTCGGAACAATTTTGATCGTCGAGCGATGATGCCATCAAACTGTTTGACCACACATCGGACCTGTATGGGCCACCAATCCCAGGGTTAAATCCAACAGAACTTGGGTAGGGGTGATATGTCTCCAATGTATCTATACTTTTTTATTGTTCCATGCTGTTATATTATCAATCTTGGATGTTTTATAATCATTTTATAGTCATTTTATATCATTTTTGGTACTAACCTATTGACATAGTGCCAAGTGCCAGTTGCTGTTTTTTCTCATGTTTTTTACATTGCAGAAAATCAATATCAAACGGAGTCCAAATGCCACGAAACTTTACAGAGATTTTTTATGTACCAGAAGGAACATAATGGGCCCTGGCTGCGCTTGGGGGTGCCCCGAGGGGAGCACAACCCACCAGGGCGCGCCAGGAGGCCCAGGCGCGCCCTGGTGGGTTGTGCCCACCTCGGGTGCCCCCCGGACCACCTCTTTGCTCTATAAGTACCCCAATATTCCAAAAACCCTAGGGGCGTCGACGAAATATTGATCCAGCCGCCGTAGAGTCCAAAACCACCAGATCCAATCTAGACACCATCTCGGATGGGGTTCACCACCTCCATTGGTGCCTCTCCGATGATGCGTGAGTAGTTCTTTGTAGACCTTCGGGTCCGTAGTTAGTAGCTAGATGGCTTCCTCTCTCTCTCTCTCTCCCACTCTTGATTCTCAATACAATGGTCTCTTGGAGATCCATATGATGTAACTCTTTTTGTGGTGTGTTTGTTGGGATCCGATGAACTTTGAGTTTATGATCAGATCTATCTTTTTATATCCATGAAAGTATTTGAGTTTCTTTGATCTCTTTTTTGCATGATTGCTTATAGCCTCGTATTTCTTCTCTGATATTTGGGTTTTGTTTGGCCAACTTGATCTATTTATCTTGCAATGGGAAGAGGTGCTTTGTAGTGGGTTCGATCTTACAGTGCTTGATCCCAGTGATAGAAGGGGATCCGACACGTATGTATCGTTGCTACTAAGGATAAAACGACGGGTTCTATCTCTACATAGATAGATCTTGTCTACATCATGTCATCATTCTTATTGCATTACTCCGTTTCTCCATGAACTTAATACACTAATGCATGCTGGATAGCGGTCGATTTGTGGAGTAATAGCAGTAGATGCAAGCAGGAGTCGGTCTACTAATCTTGGACGTGATGCCTATGTAATGATCACTTCCTGGATATCGTCATGAGTATTTGAAGTTCTATCAATTTCCCAACAGTAATTTATTCGCCCACCATTTGCTATTTTTCTCGAGAGAAGCCACTAGTGAAAGCTACGGCCCCCGGATCTCTTTCTCATATTATTTGCCTCTGCGATCACCTTTTCCTTTGCGTTTATTTTCAGATCTATTAAACCAAAAACCCAAAAATACCTTGCTGCAATTTATTCTTATTAATTTTATTTGGCGTTCGATCTATCAATCTACTACAAATTTACCTCACGTCCGTTTGCCTATCTTGAGGCGTCGTACCTCGGAAGGGATTGACAACCCCTTTAACACGTTGGGTTGCGAGAAGTTTTATTTGTATGCAGGTGCTGTTTACATTGTGTTGCTTGGTTCTCCTACTGGTTCGATAAGATTAGTTCCACATTTGAGGTAAATACCTATCGCCGCTGTGCTGCATCATCCCTTCCTCTTTTGGGAAATACCGACGTAGCTTCAAGCAACATCAAAAGTAATTTCTGGCGCCGTTGCCGGGGAGAATCAAGTCAAGATAGTCTCCCGTCAACCAATTTTTGACGCCGTTGCTGGGGAGGATCTTCAACATATACCGGGTTCCTAATCAAAAATCTCATCTCCCCACAATTTACATTATTTGCCATTTGCCTCTCCCCCCACTTCACAAAATTTGTTGTTTTATTCACCCCTCTTTTTCATTCTCCGTTCTCTGGCTTTCTAGTCTTGATGGCTAGCGTTCCTACTCCTCCTTTGTCACCAGATGTTGAAGCTCTTTACTTCAAGAAAAGACGAGGAGAAAATTTGAAAGATGCCTTGTATAGGCTTATGGGATCGTATCGTATTTCCAATTTAAAGGGGGACACTAAGGTTTTGCTTCATAATTTTTACATAGGAATGGCTTTGCATCATAGAAAACTCCTAGATGTTGCCGCTAAAGGGAATTTTATTGAGCTTGATGCCAATGCTGCCAATGAAATTTTAGAAGGAATTTTGGGAATTCCACCTCAAAAGAAGGGGTTTTCTTACACCCCTGCGGGAGTTCAAATGTTGGACTAACTTGGTGATTTGCATAAACATATGGTTGAAATACAGAAATATAATGAACCCCTCAAACACCTCAATGGTAGTATCAATCGCATGAATACCTTGATAACTCTTTGCAATAAGCGATTGGATATTTTGGATCTAAAGATGGTTTCTTTTCCGGAGAATTTAGGGAAGTGTAATGCTCCATCAAAAATATTATGTGAAACTGCTTTGTGTGATTTAGGAGCTGGTGTTAGTGTTATGCCTTTCTCTTTATATAAAAGACTTGATTTGAATAAACTCATACCTACTGAAATATCTTTGCAAATGGCTGACAAATCAACTGCCATAGCTATCGGTATTTGTGAGGGTGTGCCCGTTGTTGTTGCTAATGTTACTATATTAACTGACTTTGTTATACTGGACATGCCCGAGGACGACAACATGTCAATTATCCTTGGTAGACCCTTCTTGAATACTGCAGGGGCTGTTATTGATTGCAATAAAAGCAAAGTCACTTTTCATATCAATGGTAATGAGCATACGGTGCACTTTACGAAGAAACAATTCGAAGTGAATGGTATTAATGTTATTGAAAAATCTCCGACAATGACTATTGGAAGTTTTCTAATACCTCTACCTACTGTCAAAAAGAAATATGAAATGCTTATTGTTGGGGACATTCATATCCCCATTGAGGTAACTTAGTGATTTACGAAAGTTCTTCGGTTTCATGCTAATCGAAAGTGGTTGTTAATAAGACTTGATCAACCTTATTAATGGATCATTTTCGAGCGGTATGAAGTTGATGAATTTAGTAAGCACTACCTTCTGTCCCTACTTTTTGTTTTCTGTTTTTATTAGTTAAATAAAACAAAATGCCATGTTATGTCTGTTTTCTCATTTTTCCCGTGCAATAAAAAATGGCCCAAAAATGAAAGTCCTCATAATGCCCTAAAATTTAATACAATTTTTTCTGAATATTTCTGATTTTTTGGTGCAAATAACATCAGAGGGAGGTGCACCAGGTGGGCACAACCCACCTGGGCACGCCAGGACCCCCAAGCGTGCCTTGGTGGGTTGTGATCCGCACATGGCCCCCTCACTTATCTCTTTACACCACATCATCACCTACCTCCAGAAAAATTTCCCCATATCTCTCTCTCTCTCGTGTTCTTGCTCTCAAGCCCGTGGATTTTGATCTCTTTGCTCGAAGCTCCGTTTCCGAAACTGTTTTGGGGGATTGTTGCTTGGCATGTGACTCCACCATTCGTCCAATTAGTTTTTGTTTTAGTGGTTTATATTTTGAATAATTAGCTACTCTTGGTGCTGTTGTAGATGAGCTTCCATGTTGAATTCTTAGAGTTCTAAGTAGTTTGAATTCTTGCTATGGCCTCTATGTATCCCTATGAGTGGTTGGTATCATTTTTGTGAAGTTTTGTTGAGAAAATTTTGTGGGCTTATAAATTTCAGAATTTTTGTTAATAGGAAAACCATGAATATCTTTAGGAAGTTTGGTTCCAAGAAGAACTCCAAGGGTGTTATTGGGGAGTCATCTGATAGTGATCTCCATCCTCAGAGGTTGGCGGAAGTATGACCGTGCAAATGGCCGCACACCCAATTCATGGAAGAGGCTGGAATCCATCAGGAGTTCACACAATATGCTGCTAATGCCGGCCTCACCGACTTCATCGCAGATGAGTGCGAACATCGTCAAATCCTCACAAACATCTTTGTTCAAACTTTTACTTTCCTTTCTAGGAATAATCCTCCTGAAGTACGGTTTGATTTATATGATGAAACCCATCAGATACCACTCACTGAATTTTGTAACATATGTATGATCCCTTCTAATGGGAGTTTAGTTGAGCCTAGGCCAGCAGAGTTTGAGGCCTTTTATCGTACTTTGACAGTGGGAGATGAAAAAGGGGTGTCAGCTATCACTGCCGCTGGCTTGCATTTTCCTGATGTTCATTACTTTGCTCTTTTCATTGCAAAATGCTTGCTTGCTAGAGAGAAGGTGGGTGTGCTTAGTTCACCCGAACTTGATGTTTTACGTCATGCACTAGAGGGCGACAACACTTATAGCTTGGGAGCTATTGTGGCTCGTTGCCTTCACATTAATAAGTCCAAGGGTAAAATACATGGTGGGATTTTTTCTACTCGTATGGCGGCTCACTTTAATGTTGAGATATGCCATCATGATTACCCTCTAACCAAGGTTTACCTAGACCACACAGCCATGGAACACCACCATTTTCTTGCACGAGATTACCCTAACATCCCTCTTCCTTATAACTTGGTTTTTAGCATTGAAACTCGTGATATTATTCCACTGCCGGCTCCTTTGTTTGATCCTGTTGCCAGGGGCAGATATATAGGATTATGCCTGCGGACATCATCGCCTACCGGAACGATCAGGCTGCTGCAGCGGAGGAGGAAGAGCCTCAACAGTGGGATCAGTGGATACCCGCTCCTCAGTACCCCAACTACTATCCAGGCTTCTGATCGACTACCAAGTTAGGCCAAAAGCCTAAGCTTGGGGGAGTACATGTTTCTCACCGACATTACATTCATGTCCACTTATTCTATTTGTCAGGGTTCACACTTTTTCATTGTATCATCCATATTTAGACTTATTTTTCTTGCTTTCTTCTTGTGTGTTTGAAAAACTTTAGAAAAACCAAAAAATATCAGTTGTAGTTAACTTACTTTCTATGCATGTTTAGCTATAATATTAAAAATAAAATCCAAAAAGATTTCCTTGTTCTTCTTTTGCTTGTTGGGAGCTTTCCCGTGTAAATAGCTTTTCTCATTTTTGCTTTTCCCTTTTATTTGCTTGTTCAAGAAAACCAAAAACTCCAAAAAAATCAGTGTGTTTCTCTGAATTTCTTTTCTTTTTATTCAAGTTGTACCGAGGAGAAGGCCACAATGAAAATATTGAGTGGTTCTCATATGAATAACTGTTGAACTATAAAGAGCCCATTTTACCTTGTCTTCTCATGTTGAATAAAATGTTTGCAGATTCTAGCTTAGTCCGTGGCACTCTTGCACTATTATTATTTTCATATCATTCGGTCGTGCAAGTGAAATGCAATAATAATGATATTCGATGAACTGGCCGTGGCAGAGGGAAACTGGTATGAACTCGACTTGTTCTGTTTGTGTAAATATGTTTAACCTAGTATCCATGATTCAGCCCATTATGATTAAACATGTTTGCAATGACAATTAGAGATTATAGTTTCTCGTGCCTGATACGTCTCTGTCGTGTCTACTTTTCCGAACACTTTTGCCCTTGTTTTGGACTCTAACTTGCATGATTTGAATAGAACTAACCCGGACTGACGCTGTTTTCAGCAGAATTGCCATGGTGTTATTTTTGTGCAGAAATGAAAGTTCTCGGAATGACCTGAAAATCAACGGAGATTATTTTTGGAATATATAAAAAATACTGGAAGAAGAATCCACTTCATGGGGCCCACACCCTGTCCACGAGGGTGGGGGCGTGCCTACCCCCTGGTCGCGCCCCCTGCCTCGTGGGCCCCCTAATGCTCCACCGACCTCAACTCCAACTCCATATATTCATGTTCGGGGAGAAAAAAATCAAGGAAAAGGATTCATCACATTTTACGATACGGAGCCGCCGCCAAGCCCTAATCTCTCTCGGGAGGGCTGATGTGGAGTCCGTTCAGGGCTCCGGAGAGGGGAATCCGTCGCCATCGTCACCATCAACCTTCCTCCATCACCAATTCCATGATGCTCACCGCCGTGCGTGAGTAATTCCATTGTAGGCTTGCTGGACGGTGATGGGTTGGATGCGATTTATCATGTAATCGAGTTAGTTTTGTTAGGGTTTGATCCCTAGTATCCACTATGTTCTGAGATTGATGTTGCTATGACTTTGCTATGCTTAATGCTTGTCACTAGGGCCCGAGTGCCATGATTTCAGATCCGAACCTATTATGTTTTCATGAATATATGTGAGTTCTTGATCCTATCTTGCAAGTTTATAGTCACCTACTATGTGTTATGATTCGGCAACCCCGAAGTGACAATAATCAGGACCACTCCCGGTGATGACCATAGTTTGAGGAGTTCATGTATTCACTATGTGTTAATGCTTTGGTCCGGTACTCTATTAAATGGTGGCCTTAATATCCCTTAGTTTCCAATAGGACCCCGCTGCCACGGGAGGCTAGGACAAAAGATGACATGCAAGTTCTTTTCCATAAGCATGTATGACTATATTCGGAATACATGCCTACATTACATTGATGAATTGGAGCTAGTTCTGTGTCACCCTATGTTATAACTATTGCATGAATAATCGCATCCGGCATAATTCTCCATCACCGATCCATTGCCTACGAGCTTTTCTTATATTGTTCTTCGCTTATTTACTTTTCCGTTGCTACTATCACAATCACTACAAAACCCAAAAATATTACTTTTGCTATCGTTACCACTACTATCATATTACTTTGCTACTAAATACTTTGTTGCAGATATTAAGTTTCCAGGTGTGGTTGAATTGACAACTCAGCTGCTAATACTTGAGAATATTCTTTGGCTCCCCTTGTGTCGAATCAATAAATTTGGGCTGAATACTCTACCCTCAAAAACTGTTGCGATCCCCTATACTTGTGGGTTATCAAGACCATTTTATGGCGCCGTTGCCGGGGAGCATAGCTCTATTCTTTGAGTCACTTGGGATTCATATCTGCTTATCACTATGAAGAACTTGAAAGATCAAAGAACCAAGATCTATCCCTCAACTACGAGGGGAGGTAAGGAACTGCCATCTAGCTCTGCACTTGATTCACCTTCTGTTATGAGTAAACTTGCGACACCTACACATGCTATTGATTCCGATAGGTCGCATGTTATTGATGATGCCACTTCTGCTTTGCATGATACTTATGATGAAACTACTTCTATGATTGATACTACTGTGCCACTTGGTGAATTTCTTGATGAACAACTTGCTAGGGCTAGAGAGAATGAAATTATCGAAACTGATAATATAGATGACAGTGATGATGAAGATTCTCCCCCTAGATATGAATTGCCTGTTGTGCCTGAGGGTTATGTTATGGATGAAGAAACTGCTAGAGACTTTCTTGCCTGCAATGATAGAAGTGATCTTAAGAAACTATTAGCTAAGCTGAAAGAAAAATATCTGAACGCCAGAATGAAATATGATCCTGCTTATGCTACTTCACCTATCTTTATTACTGATAAGGATTATGATTTCTCTATCGATCCTGAGATAATTACTTTGGTTGAATCTGATCCTTTTTATGGCTATGAATTTGAAACTGTTGTGGCACATCTTACTAAATTAAATGATATAGCTACCATGTTCACTAATGATGAGAAAACTCGCTACTATTATATCCTTATATTATTTCCATTCTCATTAAAGGGTGATGCTAAGATATGGTTTAATTCTCTTGATCCTAGTTGTGTGTGTAGTCCCAAGGATATGATTTATTACTTCTCTGCTAAATATTTCCCAGCTCATAAGAAACAAGTTGCTTTAAGGGAAATATATAATTTTGTGCAAATTGAAGAAGAGAGTCTCCCACAAGCTTGGGGGAGGCTTCTCCGATTACTTAATGCTTTGCCTGATCATCCTCTCAAGAAAAATGAAATACTTGATATCTTTTACAATGGACTAACCGATGCTTCCAAAGACCACCTGGATAGTTGTGCTGGTTGTGTTTTCAGGGAAAGAACAGTTGATCAAGCTGAAATTCTATTGAATAATATGTTGACCAATGAAAACAATTGGACACTTGCTGAACCAACTCCTCAGCCAACTCCAAAGAAAAGGGGTATTCTATTTCTCAGTCCTGAAGATATGCAAGAGGCAAAGAAATCTATGAAAGAAAAAGGTATAAAAGCTGAAGATGTTAAGAATTTACCTCCTGTTGAAGAAATACATGGTCTTAATTCATCACCTATTGAAAAAACACATGGTCTCGATAATCCGACACAGGTAGTAAAGGTAAACTCTATCTATAAATTTCATGAAGGTGATATTCCTCATAATAAGTCTGCTAGCCAATGCTTAGATGAGTTTGATAATTTTATTGTTAAACAAGAAAAGTTCAATGCTTATGTTGGTAGACAATTGAAACATAATGCTTATATGATTGAACACTTGAGTGATTATATGGCTAGTGTTAATGGTGAACTTAAACTTATTAGTAAACATGCTTCTATGGTTACCACTCAAGTAGAACAAGTACTTAAAGCTCGGAATGATTTGCTCAATGAATTAAACAATAAGAATGATAATGTTGTTAGAGTTATGACTGGAGGTGGTAAAATGACTCAGGAGCCTTTGTATCCTGAGGGCCACCCTAAGAGAATTGAGCAAGATTCTCAGAGAACTACTATAGATGCACCTAGTCCTTCTAAAAGGAAGAGAAAGAAAAATGATAGGACTTTGCATGCTTCTAGTGAACCTGTTATTGACACATCTGAGAATCCCAATGATATTTCTATTTCTGATGCTGAAACACAATCTGGTAATGAACATGAACCTAGTGATAATGTTAAGGATGATGTTCATGTTGAGGCTCAACCTAGCAATAATAATGATGTAGAGATTGAACCTACTGTTGATCTTGATAACCCACAATCAAAGAATCAACGTTATGATAAGAGAGACTTTGTTGCTAGGAAGCACGGTAAACAAAGAGAACCATGGGTTCAGAAACCCATGCCTTTTCCTCCTAAACCATCCAAGAAAAAGGATGATGAGGATTTTGAGCGCTTTGCTGAAATGATTAGACCTATCTTTTTGCGTATGCGTTTGACTGACATGCTTAAAATGAATCCTTATGCTAAATATATGAAGGAAATTGTTACTAATAAGAGAAAGATATCGGAAGCTGAAATTTCCACCATGCTTGCTAATTATACTTTTAATGGTGGAATACCAAAGAAACTTGGAGATCCAGGAGTACCAACTATACCATGCTCCATTAAAAGAAACTATGTTAAAACTGCTTTATGTGATCTTGGAGCCGGTGTTAGTGTTATGCCTCTCTGTTTATAACGTAGACTTGATTTGAATAAGTTGACACCTACTGAAATATCTTTGCAAATGGCTGATAAATCAACTACTATACCTGTCGGTATTTGTGAGGATGTGACCGTTGTGGTTGCAAATGTTACTATTTTAACGGACTTTGTTATTCTTGATATTCCCGAGGATGATAATATGTCTATTATTCTTGGAAGACCCTTTTTGAATACTACAGGGGTTGTTATTGACTGCACCAAAGGCAATGTCCCTTTTCATGTTAACGGTATTGAGCATACGGTACACTTTCCAAGGAAACAACCTCAAGTCCACAGTATCAATTCTATTGGAAAATTTTCAACAATCACTATTGGAGGTTTTGAATTTCCTCTTCCTACTGTCAATAAGAAATATTATATTCTTATTGTTGGGGACGTGCATATCCCCGTTGAGGTAACCTAGTGTTATTCGAAAATTCTCCGGTTTCATGCAATTCGGAATGAGTTTGTTAACAAGACTTGATCAACCTTGTTAGTGGATTCCTTTTGAAGAACATGAGATGGGTGGATTTAGAAAACACAACTCTCTGTACCCTCTTTTTACTTTCTGTTATTTATATTAAATAAAGCAAAAATAGTATTTTTTGTCTGTTTTCTGAATTATCCGTGCAATAAAAAATACCCCAAAAATAAAAGTTCTTCAAATGCGTGAAAATTAAATATGATTTTTTCTAGAATATTTGAGAATATGTGGCACTGAGAACACATCAGGGGGAGCCAGCACCTGGACACGAGGGTCCAGGGCGAGCCCACCCCCTGGGCGCGCCCCCTGCCTCGTGGGCCCCTGGTGGCCCCCTCCACTTATTCCAGCCACCACACACTCCTTCCTCCAAAAAAATCACCAACCAGCTCAAGCACGACTTTTAACTCATCTTGCTGCCATTTTTGATCTCCTAGCTCAAAGCTCCATTCACAAAACTGCTTTGGGGGATTGTTCTTTGGTATGTGACTCCTCCAATGGTCCAATTAGTTTTTGTTCTAGTGCTTTATTCATTGTAATTTTTTGCTGCCTAGGTGACCCTGTTCTTGAGCTTGCATGTCAAATTTATATGGTCCCAAGTAGTTCTAATGCATGATATAGTCTCTAGGCACTTGTGGGAGTAGTTTGTATCAATTTTGTTGAGTTTGGTTCACTTTTATTTTGAATTGCTAAAAATTTCAGAAATTTTTCAGAGGAAGAAATATGTTTAGGAAAATGTACCAAGGTGGTCTTCAAGGAAGCAAGGACCCAGGCCCGCAATGCGTGAGCCGGACGATGAACCACCAAGGGACGCTCAAGTGCGGCCTTGTGAATGGCTGTCAGAAGATTTCATGGTCCAAGCAGGAATCAAGGAGGAATTTGACGCATATGTGCGTAACGCCGATCTTGAGAGCTTCGTGGCAGATAAGTGTCGTCAGTGCCACTACCTCACTGATTCCTTTGTGAGAAGGTTTGAATTTTCATCATCACGCAATTCTCATACTGTCCTTTTTGATCTTTATGATAAATCTTATACCATGGACTTAGAAGATTTTAACACTGCTTGTAAACTCCCACAGTGGGGTAATGTTAGTGAACCTCGCAAATCTGAATATAGAGACTTTCTTGCTAGTATAACTATGGGGGAATCTAGGGAAACCACACAAGCTACCATAGGGAGCATTCATTTTCCTGCTATACATTATTTTGCTCTCTTTATAGGTAGATGCATAAATGGTAAGGATGAGGCATGTCACATGTGTGTGCCAGATCTTAGTGTTCTCAAGAGTGATGTATTAGGAGATAGACAATATAACTTGGGGGCCATTGTTGCACGCAGGTTGAATAATAACAAAATTAATGGAGATTTCTTTGGTGGAATTTACGCAACCCGTTTAGCTGATTTTCTTGAGATACCCATACGTGGCGATGATATTGAGTTGCCTCGTGCTTATTTAGATTATAATGCCACGGTTCGTCATTAGTTTGTTGATAGGAACAATCAGTTCCTCCAGTACCGACTAATCTTTGACAGACGACGCACCTATCACGTTGCTCTCCCTGCTCCTGCCTTCTTTGATTTTCAGGCAAAAGGGAGATATGTCATAACTAGGGAAGAGGTGACCGAGTAAGAGAGGAGGACGGAGGCAGCTCACCTCCAAGCTGCAGCTCGTTAGGCAATAGCTGATGCATCTTAGTATGACCCCAGCTTCAACTTCGGATATCCACCAGGCCATCCATGGGCATAGACCAACTTAGGCCAAAAGCCTAAGCTTGGGGGAGTACGTATTTCTCACCGACATTACATTCATGTTCACACACTCATGCTAGTTGTCGGTGCTCATACTTTTTCATTGTATCATCCATGATAGTGTATTTCCTTTTTAGCTTTCTTCTTGTGTGTTTGAAAAACCTTAAGAAAAACAAAAAAAATTAGTTGTAGCTTTTAGCTAGTTTACTTTCCATGCATGTAGTAGTAGTAATTAAAAATAAAACCCAAAAAGATTTCTCGTTCTTCTTTTGCTTGTTGGGAGCTTTCCCGTGTAAATAGTTTTGTTTCTTTTCTTTGCGGGTCGAGAGGAGCAGACCATAATGAAAATGTTGAGTGGCTCTCATATGCATTACTGTTGATCTAACAAAGAGCCCATATTACCTTGTCTTCTCTCTTGAATTGAATGCTTGCAGATTCCAGCTTAGTCCAATGCACTTACATTATTATTATTATCCACATCGTTCGGTCGTGCAAGTGAAAGGCAATAATGATGATTATATGATGAACTGATTGAGATGAGAAAAGCTGGTATGAACTCGACCTCTCTTGTTTTTGTAAATATGATTAGTTCATTGTTCCTGATTCAGCCTATTATGAAAGAAACTTATTTGCAATGACAATTAGAGATTGTAGTTGCTTATGCCATGCTTAATTAGCTAGGAGTTTATAATGGTTTACCTTGCGTGCCAACATGCTATTAAAATGGTTGTGATGTGGTATGATAGGGTGGTATCCTCCTTTGAACGATTCGAGTGGCTTGACTTGGCACATGTTCACGCATGTAGTTGAAACAAAATCAACATAGCCTTTACGATATTTATGTTCATGCTGAATTATATCCTACTCATGATTGCATTCGGTGTTGATTAATTTTAATGCATGTTCATGACTGTTGTCGCTCTCTAGTTGGTCGCTTCCCAGTCTTTTTCTAGCCTTCACTTGTACTAAGCGGGAATACTGCTTGTGCATCCAACTCCATAAACCCCAAAGTTGTTCCATATGAGTCCACCATACCTACCTATATACGGTATCTACCTGCCATTCCAAGTAAATTTGTATGTGCCAAACTCTAAACCTTCAAATAAACATTATGTTTTGTATGCTTGAATAGCTCATTTATCAACTAGGGTTGTCTGTATCCTCCATGCTAGGCGGGTTATTCTCAAGAGGAGTGGACTCCGCTCCTCACTCACGAGAAAATGGCTGGTCACCGGGATGCCCAGTCCCATGCTTTATGCAAATCAAATCAAAATAACTACAAACAAAACTCCCCCAGGATTGTTGTTAGTTGGAGGCACCCGTTGTTTTGGGTAAGCCATGGATTGATGCTCGTTGGTGGTGGGGGAGTATAAACTTTACCATTCTTCTTGGGAACCGCCTATAATGTGTGTAGTATGGAAGATATCGAGATCTCTCGGTTGTTATGTTGACAATGAAAGTATACTGCTCAAAATATTATTCATATATATTTCAAAACCGACCTCTGGCACCTCTACAAATTCCTGCTTCCCTCTGCGAAGGGTCTATCCATTTACTTTTATGTTGAATCATCATCCTCTTATTAAAAAGCACCAGTTGGCGAGCACCGCGGTCATTTGCATCCATTAATGTTAGTTTACATTGGGTATGACTTGACTGGATCTCTTTTACCATGAATTACAATGTCTAGTCAGTCCTCGATCTTTAAAGGTGCTCTGCATTTATGTTTTGCGGTCTCAGAAAGGGCTAGCGAGATACCATCTTGTTACATAATATTATGATTGTTTTGAGAAAGTGTTGTCATCCGAAATTTATTATTATTGCTCGCTAGTTGATTATGTCATTGATATGAGTAAACATGAGACCTAAATGTTATTGTGAATATGGTTAGTTCATAATCTTTGCTGAAAACTTGAATGCTGGCTTGACATATTTACAACAACAAGAGCAAACAGAGTTTGTAAAAGTTTTTCTTTATCACTTTTAGTTTATCAACTGAATTGCTTGAGGACAAGCAAAGGTTTAAGCTTGGGGGAGTTGATACGTCTATGTCGTATCTACTTTTCCAAACACTTTTGCCCTTGTTTTGGACTCTAACTTGCATGATTTGAATGGAACTAACCTGGACTGACGCTGTTTTCAGCAAAATTGCCATGGTGTTATTTTTGTGCAGAAATAGAAGTTCTTGGAATGACCTGAAAATCAACGGAGATTATTTTTGGAATATATAAAAAATACTGGAAGACGAATCCACGTCAGGGGGCCCACACCCTGTCCATGAGGGTGGGGCGCGCCTATCCCCCTGGGCGCGCCCCTGCCTCGTAGCCCCCTGATGATCCACCGACCTCAACTCCAACTCCATATATTCATGTTCAGGGAGAAAAAATCAAGGAAAAGGATTCATCATGTTTTACGATACGGAGCAGCCGCCAAGCCCTAATCTCTCTCGGGAGGGCTGATGTGGAGTCTGTTCTGGGCTCCGGAGAGGGGAATCCGTCGCCATCGTCATCATCAACCTTCCTCCATCACCAATTCCATGATGCCCACTGCCATGCATGAGTAATTCCATCGTAGGCTTGCTGGACGGTGATGGGTTGGATGAGATTTATCATGTAATCGAGTTAGTTTTGTTAGGGTTTGATCCCCAGTATCCAATATGTTCTGAGATTGATGTTGCTATGACTTTGCAATGCTTAATGCTTGTCACTAGGGCCCGAGTGCCATGATTTCAGATCTGAACCTATTATGTTTTCATGAATATATGTGAGTTCTTGATCCTATCTTGCAAGTCTATAGTCACCTACTATGTGTTATGATCCGGCAACCCCAAAGTGACAATAACCGGGACCACTCCCGGTGATGACCGTAGTTTGAGGAGTTCATATATTCACTATGTGTTAATGCTTTGGTCCGGTACTCTATTAAAAGGAGGCCTTAATATCCCTTAGTTTCCAATAGGACCCCGCTGCCACGGGAGGGTAGGACAAAATATGTCATGCAAGTTCTTTTCCATAAGCACGTATGACTATATTCGGAATACATGCCTACATTACATTGATGAATTGGAGCTAGTTTTGTGTCACCCTATGTTATAATTGTTGCATGAATAATCGCATCCAGCATAATTCTCCATCACCGATCCATTGCCTACGAGCTTTTCATATTTTGTTCTTCGCTTATTTACTTTTCCGTTTCTACTGTCACAATCACTACAAAACCCAAAAATATTACTTTTGCTACCGTTACCAGAACCCCACGGCGCCACGTGGGTCGTGGCTGCCGAATTCAACTCCGGCACTCCAATGCGACTCACCTCCTGGGTTGAGAAGGGCCCAAATTGGTCCTTGTCAGGCGAGCTGGCAGCGCTGCAACCATGCATTCAATGCATGGTGGATAAAGACACCAAGCTCGTCGACGTAATCCAGGTGATGTTGGCTCGCCGGATCCTCCCATGCCAAAGCTGAAGTCGCCCTTTATGGGAGTTCAATTCGAAGAAGCACCAAACCCTGAAGAGGCTCTTCCAAACCACTCAAGAAGACGCCTGGAAGTTGCTCTTCAAGGGCAACGAGACACCGACAGCCACAGACTCGGACCGTGGGTACGACATTAACCACCTCGCCAACGAGGTAAGTTTTTAACGCATTCTCTACTTGCTTGTTTCAAGGATGATATATGAGATTTTATTATCATTGCTTCTTCAGGAATGGATGGAGAGGGCGAAGCGGATTCGGTGTCCGGCTCCGCTACCCGAGGAACCAGTCATCCCGCGTCTAGCGAAGATGCTAGTACCGGCGCCCTATAAGGCGCCGGAGAAGAAGGCCAAGGGGGTCCGGAGTGGCCCCCGCCGCAAGGGCACTTCGGACGCGATGTCCGAAGACAAGACCCGCTCCTCCGCTGCCGAAGACGACGACGATGAGGAGGAGGAGGAGAGCGACTCTCCCCCCGATGGGGGGAGGAAGAAGAGGGCGGCCTCCACAAATCTGGAGGTAGAGGCACCCAAGAGGGGGAAAGGCCCCCTTGTGGATAACTCCGCCTAGGACGTCGATAGCAGCCCGGAGCGAAGGCCCCAGATCAAGCCCCTGGCTGCATCGTGAGTACTAAAAACCTGCACTCATCTATTTATCCGGCCTCTCCACTATATGGTATAAATATGGTTAATCATGTTATTGCAGTCCGGCCCATGGTAGCTCCCAGCGATCCTCATCAAGAGGCTCGTTGGATTCAAAGGCAATGGCCAGCGAGACACCGCCGGCCGCTTACTCTCCCAAGGCCAAGGGAGATGACGAGGTGCCGTCCCAAAGGACCTTCCCAGGCCAGGGAGAGGTTCAGGAGGCCGTCATGGTGGCGCCAGGAGGCAAGATCTCAGCTTCCGAACACATGGGGGAGCATATCCCCATGGCGACTGGGGGCCTCGATCAGTTTGGCCCCCAGCAGAGTATGATTCCGGAGACCCATGCGGCTCCGGAATCCGGTGAACAACCTCCTTCGAAAGAAGGGGGTGTGCCTGTCCCACCGGTGACCTCAGTCCAACCAGAGGCACCGGATAATCTACTGGAAGCGCTACGAGGCGCTTCCATTGTGGAAGAACACTGTATCCTTATGAGTACGGTGATTGAGAAGGTTGAGTCTGTCAAGAGCGGACTGACCGAAGCCTGCAGTGGCCTGCTGACAGGTTTTGAGGTAAGCAACGTAACAGGGAAAATCCCAATATAGATAGTAGCCCCTGAGACACTGTCCGGTGTTCAGAAAGAAAAGCCGGACATATGATCAATGAAATTTCGTAGCAAACTAACTAAAATGTGTCTGATGTGAATACGCAGGCTTCGTTGTTGGCCGCGACCTCACACACTGTCAAAGTGTCCGGCCTGACGCAGAGACTGGAGTGGGCCGAGGAGGAGCTCGGCCAAGCGAGGAAGCAGCTAGAAGACCAGCATGGTATGCAATGACTCGCTATATATTCGGAAATAATAAATGATGTATACTGACCGTAGTGTCATGATATGTGTAGGGCGACGACTGAGGTCGAGGCCTTGAAAAAGGCCCTGGCTGAAGCCGAAGGGAAAGCTGTCAAGGAGCAGGCCGCTCGTAAGAAGCTTAAGGCCCGGCTGAATGAGGTCCAACAAGAGCTCCAGGATGTTGTGAAGAAGTATGAGGCCCTAGAGGGTGATGTTTCGGCTCGAGAGACCGAACTCGTAGAGGCTCATCAAAGCGTGGAAGCGGCCCGGGTTTAAGCCCAGGGTACCCTCCAGGAGATCTAGGAGGCCAAGAGGATCGTAGCGGGTAAGGCATTTAGTATGCAAAGCATGTATGTGAAGCAGAAATATTTCCTACTAACCCGGATTCTGAGTTATCTAGCGGCATTTGCAGATCTGCCGTGCAGTGTGTCCGACGCCGCGGAGTTCTTCCGAGCCGAAGAAGGGAGCTCAATGGAGAAACTGTTCTGGTCACAATACCTTGTGCCAGAGCATCCCGTGCCCTTCACCGATCAGCTAAAACAGCTGGTTGAGCTGCATAGGGTGGCCGAACTGGCCATGAAGGATTTGATAATCCGGTTGTGGCCTGCCGAAGCTATGCCCGACAGCTACTTCGGGCTTGTGAAGCGGCTGGTGAACACCTGTCCTCGGCTGGACGTCGTCAAGCGATCGGCCTACATTGAAGGTGCGCGCATGGCCTTCGCCCGCATCAAGGTGTGGTGGGCGAAGATGAACGCCGTCAAGCTAACGACCGAGGGGCCGCCAGAGGGCAAGGAGTACCGCACGCCCGAGCGGTATTTTGCATATGTCCTAGAGGGGTCTCGAATTGTAGCAACGCAATGTGCGCAAGACATTATTTTCGAATGAATACATTCATGTTGTCTTTGCCTTGTATGATGAAACAAAATCGCTATGTAATATAATGTTTTAAAAAATTTCTCCTCCTGTGCACCCGTGTTATGTGAAATCTGAGAGTTGGCCAGTCGTCGGCTTCTGCCCCCACGTAGGAAATACGGGGGTATTCGGGATGTAATCCAAACACTCTTGATCCAATTGTTTGGTCCTTGAAGGAGGTGTTTAGCGCGACGAACCAGGCAATCGGACTATACGGCTTTAGCACCCTCACTTAGCCGTAGGAGTTTGACAATAGAAATATAGGCGCAGCCCCTAGTATCCGGACTAGGATGCTGTAAACACTTAATCGGGTAAGTGCCAATCCCTCGCGTAATGCGGAAAAAATCTCTAAGGATTTGAGACCTCCGAAGAGCTGGCCGGCTCTCGCCGCATCATGACAGTCAGTTTTCGGCTTTCTCTACTGAGGTGCTCACTTGGGTAAACCAGGGCACAATCGCAGTAGTTCTCCCTTTACTACCCTAGCTGATACAGCGGAACGTAAGGTAGTAAGCACAGGAGCTGGGCAGCCCAACTATTGACCAAAGACATAATTCGGAGCCAATGCATATAGTGCTAAATTCGGGGTGCCGAACTGTACTGTAAAAGTGTTTGGACTTTTGTTGCCATGTTGTGGGGCGCTATGAAGCCCCTGGCAAATTGAAATGCACCAGAGTGTACGGGTGTTATCTGATAAAGTTACCAGAAAAGAAAAGACAAAAAGGAAGCAAAAGAAGAACAAGTGGTAAGCTAGAGCCGTAAAATTTGGGCCGCAAACTGTTTCTATTACAATTTCATTGGTGCGTTAAAGCGCATTTATACAAGTAATGCAATAAGTAGAAGGCTATTTACTATGCCTTAACCAAGGGAGAGCTGCGTGTGGGTCCGGAAAATAGGTAAAGGGATCGTTAAAGAAACCACCTAAAGATTCCCCAGTACGTCCATGCTTCTTGTCGCCTTGGTGTTTTTATCCTTCGAAAAGAATCGATGGTCAAGCCGCCAGAAAAGGCCTGTGAAAAAGAGAAAAGGAAGAAAGAAAAAAGGAAATAGTGAAATTATGTGTCTCCGGGGCGGTCGAGTCGTATTGCGGATCACAAGCTGATTATGCCTCCATCCGTGTCCATGGTACTTTTAGTGCGTAATTATGTACGCACGGTACAATTGTCGCCACTTGGTCAGGACTGGGACGGAGGCCAAATTGCTAGTCGAGCTCTTGACGAGCCGAGTTGTCCTTCTCCAGAATGGTTCGGACTCTCTTGACAGTGTTTGGGGGATCGGCCGCCAAATTGAGGTTCTGCTTGAAAAGGCCGCCCTATACCTCTGTCGCTAAGGCAGCGGTGTGCTCCTCGGTGCGGAGGGAGCGTTCTATGTTTCCATTGACTATTATGACGCTGCGTGGTTTGGGCATCTTGAGCTTGAGATAAGCGTAGTGCGGCACCGTGTTGAATCGAGCAAATGCGGTTCGTCCGAGCAGTGCGTGGTAGCCATTGTGAAAGGGGACGATATCGAAGATTAACTCCTCACTTTGGAAGTTGTCCGGAGATCCAAAGAAAACCTCTAGTGTGATTGAGCCTGTACAGCGGGCCTCTACGCCCGGTATGACTCCTTTAAAGGTAGTCTTTGTGGGCTTGATCCGTGATGGGTTAATGCCCATTTTGCACATTGTATCCTGATAGAGCAAGTTGAGGTTGCTGCCACCGTCCATGAGGACTCATGTCAGGTGGAACCCATCAATTGTTGGGTCCAGGACCAGTCCGGTTGAACCGCCGTGACGGATACTGGTCGGATGATCCCGACGATCAAAAGTGATCGGGCATGACGACCATGGATTAAATTTTGGTGCGACTGGCTCTATCACGTAGACGTCCCTGAGCGTGCGCTTGCGCTCCCTCTTGGGGATGTGAGTAGCGTATATCATGTTCACCGTTTTGACCTGAGGGGGAAACTTCTTCTGTCCCCCTGTGTTCGGCGGCCGGGGCTCCTCATCGTCGTCTTTGCTTTGTGATCCCTTATCCTTGTTTTCGGTATTTAACTTGTCGGCCTGTTTAAAAACCCAACAATCTCTATTGGTATGATTGGGTGGTTTGTCTGGGGTGCCATGAATCTGGCATGGACGATCAAGTATGCGTTCCAAGCTAGATGGGCCTGAATTGTTCCTTTTGAACGGCTTCTTCCGCTGACCGGACTTAGAGCCACTGAATCCGGCATTGACCGCCATATCCTCGGTGTTGTCATTCTTGTCTCAACGCTTGTATCTGTTGCGTCGAGACTTGTCGTTGCTAGTTTTAGCTTCAGGGGTGCTGACGTTGTTTGCATTGTTCTTAATATGGTCCAGCCAACTATCCTCACCCGCACAAAAGCGGGTCATGAGTGCCGTGAGGGCCGCCATGGACTTTGGTTTCTCTTGGCCGAGGTGGCGGACGAGCCATTCATCGCGGATGATGTGCTTAAAGGCTGCTAGTCCAGAATTTCCTGGCGGATTCTCCGGGTTGTTGAACTATATGGCTTAAGTCATCAGCATCCAGAGGTCGAACATATGTACCTTGGAAGTTATCAAGGAAGGCTTCTTCCAAGTCCTCCCAGCTGCCGATGGAATTTTCAGGAAGGCTGTTCAACTAGTGCCGGGCTGGTCCTTTGAGTTTTAGGTGGAGGTATTTAATGGCATGAAGGTCGTCGTCGCGGGCCATATGAATATGGAGAATGAAGTCTTCGATCCATACCGCGGGGTCTGTGGTTCCATCGTATGATTCTATATTCACGGGTTTGAACCCTTCCGGGAATTCATGTTCCATGACTTTGTTGGTGAAGCAATGAGGGTGTGCGACGCCTCTATATCGGGTCGTATCGCGACGTAGCTCTGATGGAGTCCATTTGCGGCTTTCAGCCCGCGCATGACTAGGTTTGTCACGTCCGAATAGGTGGCCGTCGTCGCGTGTCGAGGCACGTCCTCGCAATGCGTAGATCGATCTGGTATGTCCTGCTTTATTGTCCCTCACCCAGTCCCAAAATGCAAACAGAAAAAGCTCACAAATAATCAAACAAAAACTTCCAATGGAGTCAAAACCTTTACTTTTATCGCTTGGGAACCGCCACTAGCATGCTTAGCATGGAAGATATTGATAACTGATAGTCATGAAGTAAATGAGAAGGGTGCATGTTTCAAAATTTCACTTACCTCTGTTTTAAAAAAAACTTGAGCTCTGACACCTCTGCAAATCACTGCTTCCCTCTATGAAGGGACTATCTATTTACTTTTATGTTGTGTCATTACCTTCTAAAATAAGCGCTAGAACCTAAGAGCACTGCTGTCATGATTTATGCATTGTGTGTAGCTAATGTTGGGTGCATCATGACTGGATCTTTTCTACCATGAATTACAATGTTTAGTCGCTACTTGGACTTTGGAGGTGCTCTGCATTTATATTTTGCGGTCTCAGAAAGGGCTAGCGAGATACCACTATTGCCATATTATATCATGGTTGTTTTGACAACATGTTGCCGTTTCAGATATCTTATTATTACTCTCTAGCTGATTATGTCATTGATATGAATTAATATAATATGTAAGAGTTATTATCGGCATGGTTAGTTATAATGTTGGCTGAAAACCTGGGTGTTGTTTAAGCTTATTTATGCAAACAAGAGCAAAAGAGTTCGTAAAAGTTTTTCTTTTTCACTTTCAGTTTATCAACTGAATTGCTTGAGGACAAGCAAAGGTTTAAGCTTGGGGGAGTTGATACGCCTCCAACGTATCTACTTTTCCTAATGATTTTCCTCTTGTTTTGGACTCTAATTTGCATGATTTGAATGAAACTAACCCTGGACTGACGCTGTTTTCAGCAGAACTACCATGGTGTTGTTATGTGCAGAAATAAAAGTTCTCGGAATGGAGCCAAGACCTACCGGAGAGGGGCACATGGGTGGGCACAACCCACCAGGGCACGCCCCCTCTCCTAGCGCGCCCAGGTGGGTTTGTCCCCACCTGGTGGCCCCGCACACCCTGAAACCGACGCTATAAAAAATCCTATTTTTCCAAGAAAAATCAGGGAGAAAGAATTATCGCGATCCACGAGACGGAGCCGCCGTCACCTCATGTTCTTCATCGAGAGGCCAGATCTAGAGTCTGTTTGGGGCTCCGGAGAGGGGGGTCTTCGTTCTTCGTCATCACCAACCCTTCTCCATCGCCAATTTCATGATGCTTCCCACCGGGAGTGAGTAATTCCTTTGTAGGCTCACTTCTCCGTGAGGGGTTAGATGAGATTCATCATGTAATCGAGTTAGTTTTGTTAGGGCTTTATCCCTAGTATCCACTATGATCTAAGATTGATGTTGCTATGACTTTGACATGCTTAGTGCTTGTCACTTTGGGCCCGGGTGCCATGATTTCAGATCTGAACCATTTATGTTATCACCATTATATCCATGTTCTAGATCCGATCTTGCGAGTTATAGTCACATACTACGTGTTATGATCCGGCAACCCCGGAGTGACAATAGTCGGGATCACTCCCGGTGATGATCGTTGTTTGAGGAGTTCATGTATTCACCGTCTGTTAATGCTTTGTTCCGGTTCTCTATTAAATGGAGGCCTTAATATCCCTTAGTTTCCAATAGGACCCTGCTGCCACAGGAGGGTAGGACAAAAGATGTCATGCAAGTTCTTTCCATAAGCACGTATGACTATTTACGGAATACATGCCTACATTATATTGATGGACTGGAGCTAGTGCGTATCGCCCTAGGTTAACTTTCTCATGATGAATATCATCGAACAAGTCACCGATCCAATGCCTACGAATTTATCCTATATTGTTCTTGGTACGTTACTACTGCTATCACTGTTACCGTTACCGTTGCTGCTGCTACTATTATCAAAACTATCATACTACTTTGCTACTGATCATGTTGCTGCAGATAATTAATGTCCAGGTGTGGTTGAATTGACAACTCAGATGCTAATACCTGCAAATATTCTTTGGCTCCCCTTGTGTCAAATATATAAATTTGGGTTGAATACTCTACCCTCGAAAACTATTGTCATCCCCTATACTTGTGGGTTATCACGGTTCACCATACGTGCATGCTACGGGACTCACAAACCTCAACACAAGTATTTCTCAAATTCACAAATACTCACTAGCATGACTCTAATATCACCATCTTCATATCTCAAAACAATCATAAGGAATCAAACTTCTCATAGTATTCAATGCACTTCATATGAAAGTTTTTATTATGTCCCTCTTGGATGCCTATCATATTAGGAGTAAATTTATAACCAAAAAAAATTACCATGCTGTTTAAAGACTCTCAAAATAATATAAGTGAAGCATGAGAGTTCATCAATTTCTATAAAACAAAACCATCGTCGTGCTCCAAAAAGATATAAGTGAAGCACTAGAGCAAATTTGCCTAGCTCAAAAGATATAAGTGAAGCACATAGAGTAGTCTAATAAATCACGATTCATGCGTATCTCTATCAAAAGGTGTGTACAGCAAGGATGATTGTGGCAAAATAAATAGCAAAGACTCAAATCATACAAGACGCTCCAAGCAAAACACATATCATGTGGTGAATAAAAATATAGCCTCAAGTAAAGTTACCGATAGACGAAGACGAAAGAGGGGATGCCTTCCGGGGCATCCCCAAGCTTAGGCTCTTGGTTGTCCTTGAATATTACCTTGGGGTGCCTTGGGCATCGCCAAGCTTAGGCTCTTGCCACTCCTTATTCCACAGTCCATCAAATCCTTACTCAAAACTTGAAAACTTCACAACACAAAACTCAACAGAAAATCTCATAAGCTCCATTAGTATAAGAAAATAAATCACCACTTTTGGTACTGTTGTGAACTCATTATTTATTAATATTGGTGTAATATGTACTGTATTCCAACTTTTCCATGGTTCATACCCCCGATACTACCCATAGATTCATCAAAATAAGCAAACAACACATAGAAAACAGAATCTGTCAAAAACAGAACAATCTGTAGCAATATGTAACTCTCGAACACTTATGTAACTCCAAAAATTCTGAAAAAATAGGAAAACCTAAGAAATTTGTGTGTTAATCTTCTGCAGAAAGAGTCAGTATTTTATCGTGCTTCTGTTAAAAATTAAAATTAATTTCCTGGGTGCAAAAGTTTCTGTTTTCCAGCAAGATAAAATAAAATATCACCGTAAGCTATCCCAAAGGTCTTACTTGGCACGAAAACTAATTAAAACACAAAATGACATCTAACCAGAGGCTAGATAAAATATTAATGCAAAATTGGACCTGAAAATATTGGGTTTTCTCCCAACAAGCCTTTTCTTTAAAGCCAATAAGCTAGGCATCGATAATTGTAATGTTGCTCACATGAAAGATACCAACTGAAACATGACAAGAGCATCATATAGCATGTGAAAAACACATGTAAGTCTAACATACTTCGTATGCATAGGCACAAGGCAAACAAATTATCAAGACAATAAAAAACTATCATATGCAAGGAACAAGAAAGAAACAATAGCAATCTCAACATAATCAGAGGTAATTTAGTAACATGAAAATTTCTACAACCATATTTTCCTCCCTCATAATAATTACATGTGGGATCATATTCAAATTCAACAATATAGCTATCACATAAAATTTTCTCTACATGATCCACATGCATGCAAAGTTGACACTCTCCCAAAATAGTGGTATATCATTAACTAAAGTCATGACCTCTCCAAACCCACTTTTATCAAAAACTTCATAAGATTCAACATTATCCAAATATGTTGGATCTAAAGTTGACACTCTTCCAAACCCACTTCAATATTATTGCAAACATTATTATCAATCTCATATTCTTCATGGGGCTTAAATAAATTTTCAAGATCATAAGAAAAATCACCCCAATCATGATCATTGCAACAAGTAGTAGACATAGCAAAATTAGCATCCCCAAGCTTAGGGTTTTGCATATCATTAGCACAATTGACATTAATAGAATTTAGAATAAAATCATTGCAATCATGCTTTTTATTGAAGGAACTATCAAGTATGGGTGCAATAGCAATAATCTCATGTTTAATGTAAGGAACTATAGCAAATTCATCCCCATAAATATTGGCATCATGGCCACAAGAATAGCAAGCATCATGTTCGTCAAGGGATATATCAATCAAACCATCAGAATCATAACTATCTATAGATTCATGCATATCATTATTTTCTTCCAAAGCAACGGTCATTCTCTCAATAAAATCTTTGACATAGGCATTGTGAGCATATTTTTCAATCAAAGAAGCAACTTCATAACCACCCTTAAAAGCAACAAATTCTTCAATTTGTTCGATATCATAGTAACTATAAACACCCTTTTCATAAGAAGATAAGATTTCATTATCATTAAACTCACATAGGTAGGGAAGGTGTTTTTTAGGGTTTTTGGAGCAACAAGTAAAATCACAAATTTCATAGAGATTACAAGCATAGCATATCAAACAATTTATTTGATTCCATAAGAGCTTTCCTTTTTCACACAAATGATGATGCACAAAATGAGCATGCTCATCTAAAGATTTTCCCTCAACTAAACTAGTTTGGGTTTCAGCACGAGCACATATGGACCAAAGATGATCCAAGTAGAAAACTTTAAGTGGATCAATATCAATAGATTTTTAGCAAGCAAATAGAAGGCACATGGCATCACAAGCAAAGATAGCAAACGACCAAAAAGACATAAGGAAAGAAGGGAAAATAAAAAGGCAAATCTTTTCGAAAATTGTTTTAGAAGTGGGGGAGAGAAAAACAAGAGGCGAACGGCGAATAATGTAATGCAAGAGATGAGAGTTTATGATGGGTACTTGGTATGGCTTGACTTGGCGTAGATCTCCCCAGCAACGGCGCCAGAAATTCTTCCAGCTACTTCTTGAGCTTGCGTTGGTTTTCCCTTAAAGAGGAAAGGGTGATGCAGCAAAGTGGAGATAAGTATTTCCCTTAGTTTGAGAACCAAGGTATCAATCTAGTAGGAGACAATGCACAAGTCACCGAACACCCGCACAAACAATCAAACAACTTGCACCCAATGCGATAAAGGGGTTGTCAATCCCTTCACGGTTCACTGGTGCGCGTCGGTCCTAAACAAATGGTTTTAACCCCTTTCCACGACGGCATTTGGAACCGTCGCCCAGTGAGTGTGGGCGATAGGGGGGTCCTTCCCACACGACCAAGAAACCGTCGGGGATAGGGCCCTACAGTACTCCTACTCGTTTCTGCTCGCATTGCCATCGCAGTTGGTATTCTGTGGTGCTACGTTTACGATGCGCGGTCCATCACAAACGGCTCACTATTATAGAACATGTATGATGCGCGGCCCATCACAAACGGTTCACCGTTAAGATTAGCTAATCGTCGTACGAGTGTCGGACAGGATTACAAAACGTCAGACCATTGTAACATCGTCGTACACGACAATTATCGCACACGTTATCCTGTGGTGCAACGTTTACGATGTATACTTCATCAGAAATAGTTCATGGTTGCGAATCATGTACGATAAGGCAACTAACACAAATGTTTAGTTTGCCCGCACCGTTTGTGATATTGTCTGACATCGCACACGGTTTGCAAACGACAACTATGTGCATGCTTGCACATGTTTCCTCTCTGTGAACCATCTCGGATTATGGTGCATATCGCAAACGTTTGTGTTTTACCAACCATGTGTGCCGCAGCAACCTGGAGAGCGTAATTTCACCCTAATTTGATTGCTGCTTTTCCAAATTGTACCGGATTTGGATTTGAATTTGAATTTTAATGTATGCTACAGCTTTATTCATATCCATCAGGTTCAAACAACCAATGCATTATTCGATTCATAGGTACATATGTTCAAGAATTACATAAGAACCAAATAAAGAATGATGAACCACAGTTGTATACTTGTACTATTAAAGACGGTAAAGAAAGAGGCGAAATATATTCTGGTTGCTAAACAAGGTGAAGCGGAATGCCCATATTGTGCCCTCCTCCATGCAGAAGGCACACACGACTCTAGTCCAACCCCTTGTGATGACCGACCGCCCATCCTTCACGGTCTTCATGAAAACATCTAGATAATCACTGTGTTCTGGTAGAAATACTTTATCCTTTGCATGCCCACCAATCATGTAGTTTGAGAGGTAATCTTGAGTAAACTGCTTTGGCAACCACTATAAAGGAAAAAGATTCAGACATTGTCATCTAACACAACTCATTATGGGCAGTAAAAAGAAGGCTGCAGAGTTCTTACTTACCATCCTGCAATTCGCTATTATCTTTGATAAAGTGTAAAGAAATAGTTTAATTGTCATCTTTGGACCCATTTTACTAACAATCTTTATCAGCTTCCTCACTTGATGTTGGTTCATCGATATCTCATTGCCCTATACGCAGAAAGGGTTGAAGCGCAGATATTCACCAATGACATATGTACCTAAAAGCACCAAGTTAATATTAGAAGCTAAACAGCAATTGCACAATGATGTAGCACAACACTCCTTTATAATATGTCTATATACATCTGTATGTGGTAGTCCATTTGAAATCTCTAAAAAGAAAAATATTTAGGAACGGAGGGAGTATCTTATAACATCCAATATACTCACATATTAGATGAATTACATATTATATTATGGGCGGAAGGAGTTTAGTGCATTATTACAAATTATCGGCTGATTAACTACTATTGTATCCAGGTGTTACAGTTAGTTTGAGCTAGTTCAGGCTCAAATAGCCCTAAAGTATATCTAAACATGAGGGCTAGTTTGAGCTAGTTGCATCTATAACCCACCCAAAAAAACTATCCAACCCAAGAGGTGCTAATTGGAACTAGTTCTCCTAGTGCATTTATTGTCAATCTAACCCTGCCATCCAAACAACTCTTTCGATGGAGTTAGTTCAGGGTTAGTAATGAGCTAGAAACTAACTCTAAACTCTAGCTAAGTTGAGTATCCAAATAGGGTTGTGTTGTTGTTGTTATTGCTGTTGCTGCTCTTCTACGTATATCTAGACATCATTAGAACATTAATGTAACACTCTTCCTTGTTGCTATGTAGCCTAGGATTGCATATTTAGACATTAAGTACAGTGCATGTTTCTATGTAGCCTCAGATATATTACATATGGCCCTAGTTAACCTAACGATAAATGGGTTGCAGCTATATTCAGTTAAACGTCCGATTCACTGATTAGTCCATTATCGGCCGCCGGCCTATATGGTGCTAGCTACCGATATCCTGAACAGTGAGCAGATATAAGCCATGGGGTGAAACTAACCTTGATGGAAAACAACAGTCATTCCCAAAAATTTCCTGTGTAGGTACATCGAGAAGCATGTTAAGCACAACAGTTCATATTGCACATATAGAACAGCACGTTGTGAATAACTGGAATAAACAAGGCATACTATGAACAACCAAAGATAACATTTGAAACTGGACATATGCTAACTACAAACAACCGAACAATCAAAAAACTTTAGAAGAGGCATATGCTAGCTACAACAGGCTTAACAGCAAGCAAATATATGCATTCCTATCGGTATGTTTAAAACTGAATTGATGAAATGTACCGCACAGTAAATAATTGCACATATAGAGCATAACATTGTGAACAACTGAAATAAACAAGGCATACTGCAAACAACCAGATATAGCAATTAAAATTGGACATATTCTCACTACACTGCAAAAGGGACTCGACCAAAAAAATCATGGGTTTCCCCATGTGAAGAGGCACAGCAAAACAAATCATGGGTTTCCTCACTTTTCACAGATGGGCTCGTTCCCGTGGAAAGAGCATGGACCCTGGATGCGCTCCATGTTGTCGCAGATGAGCTCCTTCCCCTTGGAAGAGCAGGGTTGTAGGGTTCCCTCCATGATGTCGCAGATGGGCGCTTTCCCCTTGGAAGAGCAGATAAGCTCTTTCCCCTTGGAAGAGCCAGAGAGGGTGCCCTCCTCGTGGTCACCGTCGATGAGGTCTAACTTGGAAGCTATTGATCCCAAGCCAGCGTCGCAGAATGTGTCCTTTAGAAATGACAAAAGGGGCTCGATGGCGATGTAGAATGGAAAATTGTTGACAGCGAGCGAGAGGAGATCAGCGGCGGGGCCATGGATGAGATCGACAGCGGTTGAACCCGAGGGGTTGGGGTGGGCCACTTAACCTATGACATAGCCCGCCTCAGGCCGTTGCTGTCGATGACCTCGATGTCGTAGCCGACGGATGAGACATTCTCGCATACTCTAGCCCACTGCTTGAGTGCCTGCTGCCAGTAATGGTCGTCAGCTACCTCGGCGACGTCGGGCGAAGAGGCCGCTATACACCTCTTTTGAGGCCAGTCGCTCCTCGAGCTCCATGGGAAGCGTAGCCGAGCTTAGGCTGCGACGCTCTAGAGTGGGGGATGGAGATGGGGATGGGGATCTGTGGGAAAGGGGGAGTTTGGCAGGCATCTTCTAAGAAACTCAGGGCGGCCTGGGTATGGAGATTGGTGGGTAAGCTGCACGGGCAAACTGGCAGATGTTGACAATGGAGGCCTTGCGGCGGCGGCGGCGGGGACCTTGCTAGGTTTTCGAGCGAGGGAGGGTGTGTGTGTGTGTGCGCGCGCGCGCGCACACCCGAGGAGGTTTTGGTGTGTGTGTGTGTGCGTGTGTGGAGGGGGCGCAGGGTGTTTGAGGAAATGACGCGGGTACTGAAAATTTTACTACGCGGGAGTCAAACGCGGGATTGAAATGCGGGGCTATTGAAAATTTTGATGATAGTGCATCGCACACGGTCCGGAGATAACAACCATGTGTTATGAAACAGAAAAACCCTCGAGGTGGGCAGATATTTTCTAGGGATGCAGGCGGGATTGGGAACAAGAAACATCGCACACGGTCCGGAGATAACAACCGTGTGTTATGAAATAGAAAAACCCTCGAGGCAGGCAGATATTTTTGAGAGGGGAAGCCTTGTGGAGCCTAATGTACTGTGCGGATGTGTGCGTGACAGGTGCACCAGCGTGGCACACGGTTAGTTTGAGTGAACCTTGTCTGTTGCGTCATCTGAATTATCTAATGTTCATAAATTTGGCGAAAAATGACATGGGAGAGGGTCAGAACACGAACACACTTGCATGTGGACCAAATTTATGTATCAAAAGGGTGGTTTGATTTTCAAATACCAAATGCAACTTCAATGTGGCACCTCTCTCGCAAAGCGCACTGTATTGCTTGCCCCCACCCCCCTCGTGTCGGCACGAAGGGAATCCTAAGCTATGAATGTATGCCCCCTCCCCCCAACCGAGGTTCACCCTAGCAAAGTGTGGAGTAGCTAGCAGCCCCCTCCCTTGTGTCGGCGCGAAGGGAATCCTAAGCTATGAATGCATCCCCCAACCGAGGTTCATTCACCTAGCAAAGTGCGAAGCAGCTAGTAGCCCCCTCCCTCGTGTCGGTACGAAGGGAATCCTAAGCTATGAATGCATGCCCCCCCCCCAACCGAGGTTCACCCTAGCAAAGTGCGAAGTAGCTAGCAGCCCCCTGATATGTCTCCAACGTATCTATAATTTTTGATTGCTCCATGCTATATTATCTACTGTTTTGGACTATATTGGGCTTTATTTTCCACTTTTATATTATTTTTGGGACTAACCTATTAACCGGAGGCCCAGCCCAGAATTGTTGTTTTTTGCCTATTTCAGTGTTTCGAAGAAACGGAATATCAAACAGAGTCCAAACGGAATAAAATCTTCGGGAACGTGATTTTCTCACCGAACGTGATCCAGGAGACTTGGACCCTACTCCAAGGAGTCAAAGAGGAGGTCACGAGGGTGGGGGGCGCGCCCCCTGCCTCGTGGGCCCCTTGGTGCTCCACCGACGTACTTCTTCCTCCTATTTATACACACGTACCCCCAAACGATCAGAACAGGAGCCAAAAACCTAATTCCACCGCCGCAACTTTCTGTATCCACGAGATCCCATCTTGGGGCCAGTTCCGGAGCTCCGCCGGAAGAGGGTCGTCATCACGGAGGGCTTCTACATCATCATAGCCTCTCCGATGAAGTGTGAGTAGTTTACCTCAGACCTTCGGGTCCATAGTTAGTAGCTAGATGGCTTCTTCTCTCTTTTTGGATCTCAATACAAAGTTCTTCCCCTCTCTTGTGGAGATCTATTCGATGTAATCTTCTTTTTGCGGTGTGTTTGTTGAGACCGATGAATTGTGGGTTTATGATCAAGTCTATCTATGAATAATATTTGAATCTTCTCTGAATTCTTTTATGTATGATTGTTATCTTTGCAAGTCTCTTCGAATTATCCGTTTGGTTTGGCCAACTAGATTGGTCGTTCTTGCCATGGGAGAAGTGCTTAGCTTTGGGTTCGATCTTGCGGTGTCCTTTCCCAGTGAGAGAAGGGGCAGCAAGGCACATATTGCATCGTTGCCATCGAGGATAACAAGATGGGGTCTATTTCATATTGCATGAATTTATCTCTCTACATCATGTCACCTTGCTTAAGGCGTTACTCTGTTTTTAACTTAATACTCTAGATGCATGCTGGATAGCGGTCGATGAGTGGAGTAATAGTAGTAGATGCAGAATCGTTTCGATCTACTTGTCACGGGCGTGATGCCTATATACATGATCATTCCTAGATATTCTCATAACTATGCTCAATTCTGTCAATTGCTCAACAGTAATTTGTTCACCCATCATAGAATACTTATGCTCTTGAGAGAAGCCACTAGTGAAACCTATGGCCCCCGGGTCTATTCTCATCGTATCAATCTCCATCACTTTAATCTTGCTTTGCTTTTTACTTTGCTTTTACTTTTTACTTTGCATCTTTATACCAAAAATTCCAAAAATATTATATCTATCAGATCTCACTCTCGTAAGTGACCATGAAGGGATTGACAACCCCTAATCGCATTGGTTGCGAGTAGCTATCGTTTTGTGCAGGTACGAGGGACTTGAGCATGGCCTCCTACTGGATTGATACCTTGGTTCTCAAAAACTGAGGGAAATACTTACGCTACTCTGCTGCATCATCCCTTCCTCTTCGGGGAAAACCAACGCAAGCTCAAGACGTAGCACCCCCTCCCTCATGTCGGCACGAAGGGAATCCTAAGCTATGAATGCATGCCCCCCAACCAAGGTTCACCCTAGCAAAGTGCGAAGTAGCTAGCAGGCCCCCTCCCTCGTGTCGGCACGAAGGGAATCCTAAGCTATGAATGCATGGCTCCCCCAACCGAGGTTCACCTAGTAAAGTGCAAAGTAGCTAGCAGCCCCCCCCCCTCATGTCGGCACGAAGGGATTCCTAAGCTATGAATGCATGCCCCCCAACCGAGGTTCACCTAGCAAAGTGCGAAGTAGCTAGAAGCCCCCTCCCTCGTGTCGGCACGAAGGGAACCCTAAGCTATGAATGCATGCCCCCCAACCGAGGTTCACCCTAGCAAAGTGCAAAGTAGCTAGCAGCCACCCCTCCCCCATGTCGGCACGAAGGGAATCCTAAGCTATGAATGCATGCCCCCCGACCGAGGTTCACCTAGCAAAGTGCAAAGTAGCTAGCAGCACCCCCCTCTCGTGTAGACACGTAGGGAATCCTAAGCTATAAATGCATGCCCCCTCCCCCCCCCCAACCGAGGTTGTAACACCCACAATGCGGCTATATCTCCCACGTGTCGAGGCACGACTTAGAGGCATAGCCGCATGGTAGGTTTGTCGCAAGAGGGGTAATCTTCACACAATCCCATGTACTGACTAAGAAAGGGATAAAGAGTTGGATTACAATTGCCACTTCACACAAATACAAATTAAACATACATCATCCAGAATACAATCAAGGTACGACTACGAAACCAAAATAAAAGAAGACAACCCCAAATGCTAGATCCCCGATCGTCCCAACTGGGCTCCACTACTGATCAACCGGAAAAGACACAATAACAATGAGCAAGATCTTCATCGGGCTCCCACTTGAGCTCGGTTGCGTCACCTGCACTGGTATCAACGGCACCTGCAACTGTTTGGAAGTATCTGTGAGTCACGAGGACTCAGCAATCTCACACCGGCGAGATCAAGATTATTTAAGCTTATGGGTAGGAAAGGGTAGTGAGGTGGAGCTGCAGCAAGCACTAAGCATATATGGTGGCTAACTTACGGAAATAAGAGCGAGAAGAGAAGCAACGCAACGGTCGTGAACTAGAAGTGATCAAGAAGTGATCCCGAAACTATTTGCGCACAAACATAACGCCAAAACCATGTTCACTTCCCAGACTCCGCGGGAAAGAGACCATCACGGCTACACACGCGGTTGATGCATTTTAATTAAGTTAAGTGTCAAGTTCTCTACAACCGGATATTAAAAAATTCCCATCTGCTACATAACCGCGGGCATGGCTCTCGAAAGTTTATACCCTGCAGGGGTGTCCCAACTTAGCCCATCACAAGCTCTCACGGTCAACGAAGGATATTCCTTCTCCCAGGAAGACCCGATCAGTCTCGGAATCCCGGTTACAAGACATTTCGACAATGGTAAAACAAGACCAGCAAAGCCGCTGGAATGTGCCAACAAATCCCGATAGGAGCTGCACATATCTCGTTCTCAGGGCACACCAGATGGGCAAGACGTCAGGTTGGCATAGACCCTGGTTGCCCAGGGGGCGCCGAACATCGCCCAGTTTGGACCAACACTTAGAGAAGCACTGGCCCGGGGGATAAAATAAAGATGACCCTCGGGTTAATTACTCCCAAGGGAAAGGTATATGTTTTTAGGCAAATGTAAAACCAAGGTTGGGCCTTGCTGGAGGAGTTTTATTCAAAGCGAACTGTCAAGGGGTACCCATAACACCCAACCGCGTAAGGAACACAAAATCAAGGAACATGACACCGGTATGACGGAAACTAGGGTGGCAAGAGTGGAACAAAACACCAGGCATAAGGCCGAGCCTTCCACCCTTTACCAACTATAGAGATGCATTAATTAAGTAAGGTATATTGTGATATCCCAACATCATCATGTTCCAACATGGAACCAGCTTCATCTTCACCTCCAACTAGCAACGCTATAAGAGGGGTTGAGCAAAAGCGGTAACATAGCCAAACAACGGTTTGCTAGGAAAGGTGGGTTAGAGGCTTGACATGGCAATATGGGAGGCATGATATAACAAGTGGTAGGTAGCACGACATAGCGATAGAACGATCAACTAGCAAACAAAGATAGAAGTGATTTCGATGGTATGGTCATCTTTCCTGAGATCCTGCAAGGAAGAAGAACGAGTCCATGAAGAAGGCAAATGGACGTAGTCGAACGAATCCTCACAACTCCGGAACGGAACTGAAGCTAACGAGAGAAGCAACTCGGAAAGAAGCAAACAACATAGTAAATAACAACCACATAAACATGGCATGATGCACAACCAAGTATGATGCATGTCCGGTTTAATGAGGCATGACATGGCAAAGTGCACAAACAAAACTACAAGTTAAGTGGAGTTCAATATGCAACGAGTTGCATATTGAAGAAACACCGCATGACTTATTTAGTTGTCTCTCGTTCAGGTACCCAGCAATATTAAATGTTCTTAAACATGGCAAGGGGTGAAGCATATGAAAACTACCTATCTAGACAAGTTTAAATGAGGCCCGAACAACAAGCAACAAGTCCGAAAAATCCTCATATGCAAATTATGGATTTGGTACTGTTCTTCCCTAAACCATATTTTAGAGTTGTTAAACATGCAAGAAGAATGCACCGTGTTAAACTAGGCATTTTTCTACCCCATTAACATATAAAGTTTATTAAAATCGGAGCTACGGTTATTTAGTTATGAAATAAAGCATTTTAGCATGGCATTTGAGCAAATTTAAACAAACAACAATTTAAACATTTTAAACATGGTTAAAAGTTGCATATGATGAAACTAGATGAAATTCTAGTCATTTTGCATATATAACTTATTTTAATCCGATGCAGGGTTCTGAAGTTATTAAATGCATGAACATGAGGGTTTATTCTGCAAAACTGTAAAACACTGGAAAAGGGATAAATTCACAGAACCTAAAAAAACTACATGGGCCAAATAGAGAAGAATGAAATAAATACAAAGGAGGCGATGGGGCCTCACCATGGGCTTCGGCCCAGTTGGCAACACAGAGGAGGTGGGCTGATGCAGCGGGGCGCGGTCAACGCTCTAAGCAGAACGGGGGCTCGTCGTCTCCAGACGAACAGGAGAAGGTCGAGTCAAGGGGTCGTGGGGAGGACGAGGTCGCCCGCGCTGGCAGACGTCGGCGGCGAGAGGAGCTTGGCAAGCCGGTGACTGAGGTGACGCCCTCGGTTCCTGCAGCCGTTGAGGACGACGCAGAGGCGATGCGGTCAACGCGCGTGCGAGCGAGACGAGGCGCTGGTTCTCGTGCAGAGGAGCAGTGCCAGGCTGAAGCGGGAACTTGGTGTGGACGAGTCGCGGGACTCTGGCGAGGTCTTGGGCGGCAGATGGACGGATCCGGGAGGGGGCGGCGCTTGACGGCAGGGCGACGCGAGTGCTCGAAGCAGAGGTGAAGCAGGGGCGGTCGATGCAGCGGCATCCCCTTGATGCCGTCGGCTGGATGCAGAGCAGGCAGGGTCCGGCAGTCGCGCGGGCGACGAGGAGTTCCAGCGGGAGCCGCGGGAAGGCAGCACCTTGGAGCTCCTGGAGGTGCGCTGGCCATGGACTGCGTTCGGTGTCTCCTCGGCGAACAGGAGGCGTACGAGGTAGGGTTCGCGGGCACAGGGACTTGGCGTGGCGGCTCCTCAACGCAGGAAGCAGAGGGAGAGCAGCGGAGGTCGATGGCGTCCTGCGCGGCTGCTGCAGAGCCTCCGGCAACGCTGGAAGTGGCCGGAGGAAGCGGATCCAGGCAGCGAGGTCCTCGAGACCCACCGGATCGAGTCGGAGGGCAGGCAGAGGTCGCGGGCGAGGCGGAGATCCTGCTGGATGGCACCATGGCTGCTGCCTGGGTTCCTGGACACACACAGAGAGAGGAAATGAGAGAGGAGGGGAGCACGGGAAGGAGGAGGAAGGACAGGGAGGAGGCCGGTCCTGGTGGCTGGGTTCGTCGGCTGCGACGGCGCCATGGAGGGAGGAGCAAGCGGGAGGCGCTTGGCCGGATGAGATTGGTTGGGAGAGAGGATCGAGAGGGATCCTGAGGATGAAGGAGACTGGTCGGGTGGCTCGGGCAGGGGAAGATCCCGATGGGGATTTTGAGTGGGTGGCGGCGGGGATTGGACAGGGGAGGATCCCTAGAAATTAGGTCTTGGTCTGATTTGGATAGAGGTGGCAAACTTGGAATGAGGCCTTCTCAGTGAGGTAGGCTTGACAGGGATAGCAGAAGTGGGCTTAAAGCCAGTCCTTTTCACAGAGCTTCATGTCACCAAAGTGAAAGCTGATAGCAGAATCTGCAGCAACAGTGCGGTCAGGGGTGTTGCCAGGAGCAGAAGTTAACTCCTCATGGACTGAGAAATCCTCCTGCTCAAAAACCCCCGTCCCCCAGCAGCCAACATCATCCAACAGTGGAACCATAGGGGAGGGGCAAAGGCCAACAGCAACAGAAAATAAACTCTTAGTTTCAGCAGCCCAGAGTCTTGTTGGAAAGATGCCAGGAGGAAGGGCGGCAAACTTCAGACTTGTAGGTAAAGATCTGACTGACAGTTCAGGTAGTAAATCTCTGAAAGTCCTCTCCCAAAGCATAGCCTGAGGCAGAACTGGGCCATAAAACACTCTGACAATACCCAAGTGCACAGGCTCAAGCTGGATGAAATTGGGGTTGTAGGGAACAATCGTCAGGTTCTGTTGGTCCACCGCTGCATTGTTGGCATCAAACGACTCCGAGGACTCCATAGAAGGATTAAGAACCATAGACTGCTGATCCTGAGCAGGCTAAACCACAGGTTCGTCAACATGAGCATTATTTGCAGCTGCATCTTCCCAAGGCCCCCATCCATCATCAGCCTGATTATCTGGTGGCTGCTGAAAGTTTCCCCAATTATCAGCAACAGCGTTAGCCTGTTGGTGCTGTCCCGGCGGGACAGCATTCCATCCAAGGGCCGGATATGGCGGCATAGCCCAAAAAGGTTGGGGCGGCACCTGACCAGGCATGGGGTGCGGATTGCCATCCAGTGGCATTGGATCTTCATCAGCCCCCAACAAAGCATTGGCGAAGTGGCCACCAGTGAGGATATAAACTGCGGCTGTCCAAGAAACAATTGTACCACCCCAATTTGCAAACTCACGAAAAACCACACTCCGAGGAACCAAGATATCTTCAGGGAAAGAGGCATAAACTAAAGATCGGACCTTGCGACGATCAGTGTGCTCCCAGTAATGAAATTGACCGAAGGTGCCAGTAACCTCAGAGAGATATTTGGTATTGCGATAATCCAAAGGCACACCAATGAACATAAGCCAGCCTGTTCTATGACCATGAAGGGCCCTAAATCCTTCTCCTTGATTGTGCGGGATAAATCTAACAAAAAACTCCTCTCCATCATCATCTACTCCCAAGACAAACGGTGGATGTTGAGTGTAGGAAGATCTGACTATAGGGTTCTCCATCTCAAACAAACCAACCCCTTGAAACCAAGTTTGAGCAGATCGAACAATAACCTGATGATTGACGGTGAGGAAGTTCAGCACTTGCTCCCGCCTCACAGCCACCAAGTTCAGCGGAGGCAAAGGCTCGACAATGGCCACCATGAACTCCTCATGCAGCCGTGGTGGAGCTTGGGAGGGCGAGTAGTATGTCCTCGGAAGGCGGTCCTCTCCACCGTCTACAATGTCATGTCCCGCCGGCAGGAAGCGACGAGGATCGATAGCAAAGACTGCCATATCAGCGGAGGTCGATGGCAATGGTGAGGGAGCAAGCTCAGGCGGCGGTGGCGGTTGGGGTTTTCTTGGTGTAGTTGGACTAGCAGGGGGAGAAGGCAGGGAACCCGAAGAGGCGGGCAAGGATTCTGAGGTGGCGCAAGGCTCGAAACCTGGTGATGGGACTTTAGGCACCCAGACGTCCAACAAGTCATTATTACCAGGGCAGTTTTTCTTTTTATGGCCAAAACGAAAACACAGCCTGCACCGAATCCTGTTGGTGCACGTATAGGTCCGATGTTTCATACCAAGGCAATTCTGACAATCCCAATATTTGGCTGCCATCTCCTCAATCATCTCTTCAAAACTTTGAACTTGCTCGATAATTTTACTTGGAGAAGGAATTGGTGAAGAATTATCCAGCAACTCATCGTCAGAGATATCAATTGGGGTGTCAAGGGAGCCTAGAGAGACCGAAGAGAAACGGCCCAAGACATCCAGAGTGGGCTGGGCCGGCTGCGGGCTATCCAAAATAATCGTGGGCTTGGGATCCCCCGAATCAAAACAAACCCCAGTGAATCTGCGCTTGCCGCCCAAGAAAGGAGGACTTTCCGTTGAAGGCAGCGATCCAAACTGGATCGGCGGCGAGGAGATCGGAGAAATCGGCGCTGCGACCGGTGGAGACGCCGGAGAAGTCACCGGAGAAACTGACGAAGACAAGCTGGGGGTAGAGTCTCCCAAAGCCTGAGAAGGACTAACATGATACCTAGCCTCACGAACTGTTAAAACATCCACAGCAGATGGTGCAAAACTATAACCCTTGCGAGCAGGGTAATTGAGAAATGCAGCAAAGCTCAGCTTCTTCTTAGAGGCAGGTTTAGATCCATGCATCCGTAACGCAGATATACTAGGAATCTGACGCAAGGCTTGGAGGCCTAAACGTACCCTGTTCTTAGAAGGACTAACCAGGATCCATTCTTGTTGACACTCAGACTGCCACAACTTGAACTCCTTCTCCCAATCCGGACCACCATGGCCCCAAAGATGGAAAAAGCATTTAAAATGGGTGCAGACAAAGCTACGCTGATGAAGAATGAAAAACCCCACCTCCTTGCATGAAACATTGAAAGAAAACACACGATCACTAAGGAGCGATACCTTGAGATGAGAACAATAACCTCCGATCGCCGATTCCAAAGCAAGACCCACATTCTCCTCAGATAACCGGAAAGAGTGACGTGCAAACGAAACCACCATAGTGAAGTGGCCAGATTCATCCGAAGGGTGCGCCTGATCTCCTGTGCAAAACCCATCCCAGGAGAAAAATCCAACCCCAGGGAGATCGATGCGTGGACAGCCATGGAGAAGGCCACCAACGTGGAGGGCGAGGGGCGCCGGAGAGGATGGTGTGAGCAGAAAGGCAATCTCACGGCTAGAGTTGGAGATCGCCGGCGGTGGGTGGTGCTAGGGTTAGGGTGGCGGCGGGTGGGTGGGTGGTGGGTGGGAATGGATGAGCACGACACCTTATGGTTTGAGGACTGTGTTTATGTGCCCAATAACACTGAGATCAGGAAGTTAATAATCAACCTCATATTCATCATGGGACTTCAATAAATTTTCAAGGTCAAAAGAAGAACCACCCCAATCATGATCATTGCAACAAGTAGTGGACATAGCAAAACTAGCATCCCCAAGCTTGAGGTTTTGAATATAATTAACACAATTGACAGTAAGAGAATTTATAATAACATCATTGCAATCATGCTTTTCATCGAAGGAGCTATCAAGTATGGGTGCAATAGCAACGATCTCATGTTTAACATAAGGAACTATAGCAAACTCATCTTCATAAATATTGGAATCATGGCCACAAGAATAGCAAGCATCATGTTCATCAAGGGATATTTCAATCAAATCATTGGAATCATAATTATCTATAGATTCATGCATATCATTATTTTCTTCCGAAGCAACGGTCATTCTTTCCATATATTCTTTGACATAGACATTATGAGCATAGTTTTAAATAGCAATATTTAAGTATGTCAAAATTTTCAGATTCGTAGAGAGTAATATCATACTTTTCAATCAAAGAAGCAACTTCATAAGCACCCTTAAAAGCAACAAATTCTTCAATTTGTTCGGTATCATAGTAACTATAAACACCCTTTGCATAAGAAGATAAGATTTCATTATCATTAAACTCACATAGGTAGGGGAGGTGTTTTTTAGGGTCCTCAGAGCAACCAGTAAAATCACAAATTTCACAAAGATTCCAAGCATAACACAGCAATCTGTTTATTTGATCACATAAGAGTTTCCCTTTTTCAGACAAACGGTGACGCACAAAATGAGCATACTCATCTAGAGATTTCCCATCAACTAGGCTAGTTAGGGTTTCACCACGAGCGCATAAGGATCGAAGATGATCCAAGTAGAACACTTTAAGTGGATCCATATCAATAGATTTTTAGCAAGCAAAGATGCAAGCAAATAGAAGGCACATGGAAACACAAACAAAGATACATGCGGAAAGAAGGCGAACAGAAAAAAGGGTGAATAAAATGGCAAGGGTGAAGTGGGGGAGAGGAAAACGAGAGGCAAATGGCAAATAATGTAATGTGAGGGATAAGAGTTTGTGATGGGTACTTGGTATGTCTTGAATTGTGCGTAGACTCCCCGGCAACGGCGCCAGAAATCCTTATTGCTACCTCTTGAGTACTGCGTTGGTTTTCCCTTGAAGAGGAAAGGGTGATGCAGCAAAGTAGTGTAAGTATTTCCATCAGTTTTTGAGAACCAATGTATCAATCCAGTAGGAGGCCACACGCAAGTCCCTTCTACCTACACAAACAAATAAGAACCTCGCAACCAACACAATAAAGGGGTTGTCAATCCCTTCACGCTCACTTACGAGAGTGAGATCTGATAGAGATAATAATGATAAGATAAATATTTTTGGTATTTTTATGATATAGATTAAAAGTAAAGATTGCAAAGTAAAATAGATTGGAAATTTATATGATGGAGAATAGACCCGGGGGCATAGGTTTCACTAGTGGCTTCTCTCAAGATAGCAAAAATATGACGGTGGGTGAACGAATTACTGTCGAGCAATTGATAGAAAAGCGAATAATTACGAGAATATCTAGGCATGATCATGTATGTAGGCATCACTTCCGCGACAAGTAGACCGATTCCTGCCTGCATCTACTACTATTACTCCACACATCGACCGCTATCCAGCATGCATCTAGAGTATTAAGTTCATAAGAACAGAGTAACGCCTTAGGTAAGATGACATGATGTAGAGGGATAAGCTCAAGCAATATGATATAAACCCCATATTTTTATCCTCGATGGCAACAATACAATATGTGTCGTTTCCCTTTCTATCACTGGGATCGAGCACCGCAAGATTGAACCCAAAGCTAGGCACTTCTCCCATTGCAAGAAAGATCAATCTAGTAGGCCAAACCAAACTGATAATTCGAAGAGACTTGCAAATATAACCAATCATGCATAAAAGATTTCATAGAATAATCAAATATTGTTCATAGATAGACTTGATCATAAACCCACAATTCGTCGGATCTCGACAAACATACCGCAAAAAGAGTTACATCGAATAGATCTCCAAGAAGATCAAGGAGAACTTTGTATTGAGATCCAAAGAGAGAGAAGAAGCCATCTAGCTACTAGCTATGGACCCGAAGGTCTGAAGTAAACTACTCACACATCATCGGAGGGGCCATGGAGTTGATGTAGAGGCCCTCCGTGATCAATTCCCCCTCTGGCGAAGCTCCGGAAAAGGCCCTAAGATAGGATCTCTTGGGTACAGAAGGTTGCGGTGGTGGAAATAGGGTTTCGTGTTGCTCCTGGATGTTTTCGGGGTATGTGAACATATATAGGAGGAATAAGAAGGTCGACAGAGCCACGAGGGGCCCACGAGGGGGAGGGCGCGCCCAGGGGGGTAGGCCCGCCCCCTGCCTCGTGGACTCCTCATTGGTTGCTTCACGTCCACTCCAAGTCCTCTCGATCACGTTTGTTCCAAAAATCACGCTCCCAAAGGTTTCATTCCTTTTGGACTCCGTTTGATATTCCTTTTCTGCGAAACACTGAAATAGGCAAAAAAACAGCAATTTGCACTGGGCCTTGGGCTAATAGGTTAGTCCCACAAATAATATAAAAGTGTAAAATAAAGCCCATTAACAGCCAAAACAGATAATATAATAGCATGGAACAATCAAAAATTATAGATACATTGGAGACGTATCACACACGGTTCCCAAAATTGGAACCGTGTGCAATGACTTCCATTTTACCTGCTGCATCAATCACACACGGTTCACTCTAGCAAACAATCGCCCCCAAAATTCTTTATGGGACAGAAAACCCTCACCACCCAATTCAAAAAAGAAAAAAGAAAATCCTCACCATTCCCACGTCACAAAAACCCTCACCCCGCCCACCGCCCCCTGGGCCCCTCTGGTACGTTCCCCATTCACACATGCACAAGCTCCTCCGCGTCTATGCCATGGCACCGCCTATCGTGGTGGTAAACACTTAGCTCTACGCCTGCCGCCGCTGCCAGGCTGCCGGAAAAGCCCACCGCATTTCGCCACTTCCGCTTGCCGTCGCCTATCGCCATCGAATTTCTCGATGCTGCTCGTGGTCGACCCATCTTCGCTTGGTTGAGGAATCTGCCGTACTGAGAGTTCTTTCTCATGGACGACAAGGTAACTAGTTTAACGAGATATTATCTCATCTCTTATCCCAGTTCATCTGCCTCCTTTAATCACCCGACGGAAATCACCGTGAATTCATTTTTATTCGAGCTGATTTGAGGGTTTCTTTCATTCATAGAATGTACAGTGCGCCGACACTTCAGGACTTTGCGACCGCTGCCAGAGATTCCATCTTTCCGTACCAGATAACTTGAGCACGCGAGTGGTATGTTCAATATCACCCTCAATCGGTTGGCATGGCCTACTTTCCTGAGCATATTCTAAATATTGCTACATTTGGATAAAAGGTGCCACATGCACCATATACGTCAAAGGGGATTTCCCCCTCTTCTTTCTATATTAGGCAAATTAATGATGTATTGTTCTTTCGATTACTCTCATTTTTCCATGACATCATGTTTACCCTATCTGCTTAATTATAGATTTTTGTCCTTCGATTTCAACTGATGTACAGTTCTTTCAATTTGGGCCCATATTTGCATGTTACCATATTTTCTTTAACAATCCTACCATTTTTTGAAGAACATCCCTCGCTATGCAACAGATTATGTAGTGCACAATTTTTCCCTTTACATACATCAAGGCTCCACGGATGTCATACTGCACACAAACCATGGATTTACAATCGTTGCTACTGTAAGACTTGATGAATGTGGTGACTCCTATTTTGGCACTGGCTTTTGGAATGAGATTGCAAAGTTTTATGTACTGAAAGCTGGCACTAAAATTGGACTGCACATAAAAGGGCCTGGTCATGAGATATATGCTAACTTCCTCGATAAAATCATCCGTCCAGACTTTGTTCGAAGTAAGTTTTCTTTTCAACTATCTACATATGTTGACTTACCCCGGAATGTCAAATGAATTGTGTAGTATTTAAGCAACCAATTGTTATTCCCTTTTCTTACTATATTCCTACCTAATAACTTCTAGTTACCAGTACACTTTTCTATTGCCCTGTTTTAACTAAATATTCCTTGTACTCCCATTTCTATCAGAAAGCGCCGCTGGCAAGGAGACTCCGGAGGTGGAGAACGGGGCTGCCAACAAGCGGAGGCGGGGCGAGCTAGAACCGCAAGCGACTCCAGCAGGCCTAGACTTAATCATCAGCCTCCCTGATGATATGTTGAGAGTCATCATCTCCCTCCTCCCAATCAAATATGGGTCGCGGACAACCCTCCTTTCCCAGAGGTGGCGCCCCCTATGGAACTGCAGCCCTCTTGACCTCATCGACACCCATGAGCTCTGCCATGGCTATCACAAAAGCTTGGATGCGTTCTCCAAGATCCTTGGCAGTCACCTTGGCCCAACCAAAGGCCTTAGAATGGGCAAGTTCCATTCCAACGGCAAGGACCGAGCCAAGCTTGACGACTGGTTCTGATCCCCCGCCCTAGATCAGCTCGAGGAGCTCACTTTTGATTATGGGCATATGCGGTCGCTGTGAACATCCGCACTCCGCCTCGCACCCACGTTGCGCGTCGCCAAGTTCAGGAACTGCCATTTCCCGCCCCTTAATGACATGCTCGCTCTTATTCTACCACGACTAAAGCACCTCGAGCTCATCGACGTCTGCCTCTCAAAGGGTGACGTGGAGCGCCTGCTCCATGGCTGTACTGCACTCGAGTACCTTCGTCTTCAGGCGATCAATGGGTTGAGTATCTTCCACATCACCTCCATGACTCTCCGGACTATTTAGGTCTGTTGCTGGTGCGGCAGGAAGACATCACAAGATGTGTACCATGGTATGGTCATCCAGGACACACGTGCACTTGAGAGATTACTTGTAGTTGATTAAGAAGGTCCAACAAGAATCGGTGTCATTACTGCGCCGAAATTGACAGTGGTGGACTACTCGTCTGACAAATGCTCCAAACTTGTTATTGGATCCACACCCGTTCAGGTACAACAGCCGCCTAATACCTCTCCTTCTAAAAATTAACATTATTTCTAATTTTGAAGATGTTTGTTCGTTTGTCATTCAGAAAATGATTACGACAAGCTTGATCCCGAAACTGCGCACAGTGAAGGTCTTGGCACTAGAATCTATCAGGTCCGACCTGGAGCAAGTTGTCAGTTTCCTGAGATGCTTTTCGTGCCTAGAGAAGCTATATATAGATGTGATGTTCCTTTCCTATTAAATGTTAACCATAAGGAAGTTCAATTTGTGACACCTTTTTCCAAGTTTATAATGACAATGTACTACGATTTCTAAAGGTTCTTTTGGACGACTTCAGTACATACATGTCACCCCCCCATATTGGTTGCTTGATCCATATGGTTACAATCAATAAGCATTTCTCCTTTGCATTCATATGTACTAGTTTTCTTAGGGAACTTTTCATCCACTCCAACCTCTTGTGAAGAAGGCTACATTTTTCTAGAACATAATCAAATGCCCATGTTAATCATGTCAGATTGAAGATGGCATGTTAGTGCATTTTACAAATCCTGCAAACCAAATGGCTAGGATTGTAGTAATGTTCAAAATTGCATGTAGGCACTAACACATTTTCTTCTTTTGCAGATAAGATTAGGCCCAGTGGTGGATAATGTGATACAATATAACAATCACGTCGAATGCCTAGATCTGCATCTCTTAGAAATTACTTTGAACTCCTACCGAGGGACCTTACCGGAGACTATATTCGCCAGGTTCTTTATTCTTAGAGCAAGGGTGCTGAAGGAAATGAGGTTTGCCCTACATTTATTTTGCAAAAATGAATGGTTTGTTGATCAGCGCCGGCGCCTGCGGCAGAATGGAGTAGGCTCCAAAAATGCCGAATTTCATTTTGGAACTTCAGATGATAGAGTAATCGGAAGTCATCGTGTCAACCCCATACATGACTTCTTAGTGGCTGACCCCTTTGCAAAAATTGTGAGGTTTCAAAGCCAGACTTAGAAGCGGTGATATTAGTTTGAACCTCTATGATATCCATGTTCAGCGGATCAGCACGAACGTTTGCAGCCGATGAGCTGAATTTCATTTCTAATATCAGTTTGAACCTTGTAATCTTCGAATTTGAGCCATATAACTATGGAATTTGAACCTTGTAACATTTCGAGCTTTTTTGGTACAAACGTTGAAATGGCATCGTATGAGACTCGTATATTGCTAGCACTATTTTGACCTTAATATGCAATGGTCTTAGATTTTATTAACCATTCTCGAATCAGTTTACCTTGTCGATCTCACAGCACATGATCTGTATAGCTAACTCGACTGCGATCTTCGACATTATTGCACACAGTTGGTTTCTTCCACCATGTGCGTTGTAGAGCGCAGAATTAATTAGCGCACTTGAGTGTCCATCATCACCCTACTGTGTAACTTTGACCTCATCACCCAAGGGTAAACTTATGACCGAAGTCATTCCACACACTTTGTTTTTACAAAGCTTTTTTCCAATAAACACCCATGATTTGTCCCTCTTCTAGCTGACGCGTGGCCAAACTAGCCAGGCGGGAAGCTTGCGCGGTAAAGAGCACGGTAGCGCAGGAACAGGCTCACTGACGATACATTTGGTGCCTCTTCGAGCCCACGCATGCAGTGCAGTGTTGTCAAGCGTGCACTGGAATCCTCTGCTATGAACGCTGTGACAAGACGTGACGATTGCAGGCCGGCCGGCCCCCATTTATTACAGTGTCCATTTAACCTACCCTTGTGTCTCTTCAACCTTTCGATCGTGCCCCACCATTGCAAGAAGCACACCCACCACGAGAAATTCTTAGAGGGTATCCTGCACGACTCTAATGGCGCTTCGAGCGGCTGCCGACGACGAGCAGCAGTTCACCATGCGTGTCGTGGTGGACACCCACATAAGGTTCATGGACCTCTCGGTGGTGTACACCAATGACCCGGTCTGGGTGGAGCACTCCGTCCACATCATGGAGTTGTTGCTTGCCGCGGAGAAGTACAAGGTGGTCGGGTTCGACCTCGAGTACACCCGCGCTCGTGTCGGGTCTCGTCCCAAGGTCGTCATCGCCCAGATGTGTGTGCGCCACCACGTCCTCGTCTACCACTACTGCCTGGCCACAAGGTCTTGTGAGCAGTTTGCCAGGTTTGTCAATAGCCCCCACTACATGTTCTCTAAAGTGGACATCACCAATGATGTAAAGGCGCTCGAGAATTCGGGCATCGCCTGCCGGAATCTTGTCGACATCCAAGGCCAATACAAGATCTGGGGCAGCAAGGAGCATGAGAAGGACTCACTGGTTCACCTCGCCGAGGTCATCATCGAACCCTACTACAGAGACATGAAGGATTCATGCAACAAGGACAAGAGTGCCTGGCACTCGGCCTAGATGGAGAAACTCGACAAAGCTCACGCCGTGTACGCGGCCAAGGAGGTGTACACGAGCTACGACATGTACATGTGGATCGTTGACATGAGGAAGTTCCTCCTTCCCCAAAACGGAAGCGGATCCAGCCGGAAGTAGAGCAATGGTAAGCGTCGCCACAACAATAAGTAGATGATTAGATCCTCGTTTCTCCTACTTTAGTATGCATGTAATTGCTTTCTTTGGTGTGTGGAAATGTTATGTGTGTGGTCACTTGTGTAATTGTATGCTTAATTTGGTTATGCAATGCTGTCATTTTAAGTATATATGTTGATGCTCTGTAGACAGAGCGTAGATGTTGTGCGGACAAAGAAAATCACATCACACACGGACTAAACAATGGAACCCATGGCTTGTTAGCAGTAATCGTTTGTGTTGCTATCGGTCTTCGCACATGTTTCCGATTACAGACCTGTTTGCCTCGTATCACACACATCTTGTTCATTTGAACCGTTTCTGTTCTCATGTCTCAACGCAAACAGTTCATCCAAGTGAAGCGCATGTCGTATATCGCACACACCTTTGATCTGGCTGACCGTTTCTTTTGTGTTGCCTGATCACAAACAGTTCATCTGAGTGAACCGTATGTTGTACATCGCACACACCTTCATCTGGCTACCTGTTTCTTTTGTTCCTCCTCATCGCAAACAGTTAACTGAACTGAACCGTATGCCCTCAATCACACACGCAACTAAAATTTGAACCGTGTTTGATGCATCCTCCATCGCAAACGTTTTGCACCTTTTTGACGGTTTTTACGCCACCGTTTGCGATTATGGCATCGCACACAATTTCGTCGAAGGGTCTCTAATCGTAGTGTCGCGTTAGCAGCATCCTACAGTAGTGGTTACTTGCAAAAGTGAGATCTGATAGAGATAGATAAATGGTAAAGTAAATATTTTTGGTATTTTTGGTTTATAGATTGGAAAGAAATATTGCAAAAAGAGTAAATAGGAAACTAATATTGTAGATCGGAAACTTATATGATGGAAAATAGAACTTGTATGATGGAAAATAGACCCGGGGCCATAGGTTTTACTAGAGGCTTCTCTCAAGATAGCAAATAATACGGTGGGTGAATAAATTACTGCTAAGCAATTGATAGAAAAGAGCAAAGTTATGATGATATCTAAGGCAATGATCATGAATGTAGGCATCACGTCTGTGTCAAGTAGACCAAAATGATTCTGCATCTACTACTATTACTCCATACATCGACCGCTATCCTGCATGCATCTAGAGTATTAAGTTCATAAAGAACTGAGTAATGCATTAAGCAAGATGACATGATGTAGAGGAATTAAATCAAGCAATATGATGAAAACCCCATCTTTTTATCCTCGATGGCAACAATACAATGCGTGCCTTGCTTCCCCTACTATCACTGGGAAAGGACACCACAAGATTGAACCCAAAGCTAAGCACTTCTCCCATTGCAAGAAAAACCAATCTAGTTGGCCAAACCAAACCGATAGTTCGAAGAGAATTACAAAGATATCAAATCATGCATAAAAGAATTCAGAGGAGATTCAAATAATATTCATAGATAAGCTAATCATAAATCCACAATTCATCGAATCTCGGCAAACACACCGCAAAAGAGTATTACATCGAATAGATCTCCAAGAACATCGAGGAGAATATGGTATTGAGAATCAAAGAGAGAGAAGAAGCCATCTAGCTACTAGCTATGGACCCATAGGTCTGAGGTAAACTACTCACGCTTCATTGGAAGGACAATAGAGTTGATGTAGAAGCCCTCCGTGATTGAATCCCCCTCCGGCAGGGTGACGGAAAAGGTCCCTAGATGGGATCTCACGGGTACAGAAGGTTGCGGTAGTGGAAAAGTGTTTTCGTGGATGCTTCTGGTGGTTTGGGGATATATGGGTATATATAGGCGAAAGAATTAGGTCAGGAGGTGCACGAGGGGCCCACAAGGGTGGGGCGCTCCCTACTCCCCTGGGCGTGCCCTCCGTCCTTGTGGTCGCTTCGTGGCTCCCCCAACTTCATCTCCAAGTCTCCTGGTTGTATTCTGGTCCAAGAAAAATCATCGCGAAGGTTTTATTCCGTTTGGACTCCGTTTGGTATTCCTTTTTGGCAAAACTCAAAAAACAAGGAAAAAACAGGAACTGGCACTGGGCTCTAGGTCAATAGGTTAGTCCCAAAAATAATATAAAATAGCATATTAATGCATATAAAACATCCAAAATAGATAATATAATAGCATGGAACAATAAAAAATTATAGATACATTGGAGACGTATCAAGCCTCAATAGATGCCGAAAGGTTTACTGGAAGTTGCTGATGAGCCCGCAATTGAGCCGCCAGTTCCGCCTCACGACGGGCTCTAGCCTGATCCACAATAGCCTAAGCATCGTTTAGCATATGGTCATCTCTGGGTAGGTTAGGTCGACGGGGCGGGTCATCATTACGAGGTGAGTCACGATATGGCTCGTTACTGGAAACCGCTGGTGACTCAATGCACCGGCTATAGCTTTGACTTGGGCGGGGAGTTGAATGGATACGCTCATGACTATATGAAGCCGCCTGCTGTGCTACATCCATCTGAAGAAGCTCCATAGCATTTTGGGTCTCTACCGCCGCTGGAGACTCGCCCTCTATAGGAATAGCTACCAGCCGGGTGGCTGCTGCTATCATGTTATCCACCAGGTTAGAGTAATGCCCATAAGGTGTTGGAACCTGTTGAGGTGGGGTCAAATCCCTTCGGGGCTGGTCTGGCACACAAGGTTGGGTCGCTGCTCCGGCCTTAGCAACCCGGATTACGCTGGGTGGGTCACTCGTTCCTGCCCCAGGTGTGTTAAAAAGATTTCGTCCCTCAAACTATGAAGGTAAGTGGCTCTGATGCCTCCTTCGAAGAACATCATTGGACGCATTCTGATCCAGAATCGGACGAAAAGCTTCTGCTTTCGTCCGATGTGACTCAGCCTCCAATGAAGCCTACTTTGTTGCCATCCTGGCATTCTCTGCATTAAGATCCTCTCGGGCCTTGGCCACCTCGTCTCGCACCTTTGCGACCTCTGCATTGTGTCGTGCTTGACTCGCCGGAGTTACCTCTATAGCTAACAGAGTCATCAAAGCATCCAAGATCTCAAATAAGACTTGAGTCGGCGGGTGTATAGAGCCACTCGCCCCGGCTGTCACAGCAGCAGTTGAGCCGGAAGTCATCGCCGCGGCCGTTGATGAATTTGGCATCGACTGTGTACCAGCCATGAAAACAGCAGCCCTGCTCATAGGGATCCGGAATATTGTCACCATCAGAATAGCCCCCAAGCCCACCGTCTTGAAGCTGATAGATTGACTTGGTCTCTCCAGTTGAGGACTCATCACCTGAATAGATGACCATCTCTTCACCAGACGCAGAGCCTTCTCAAGATCCGCCCCCATGAACAAAGCCAGCAAATACGTGCTTCTGGCCGGGTTGAACCATGGCGGGTCGCGCGCGCTGAGCCATCTCGATGACGTCGGCGCAAGTGTCTGGCTCAGGTTCCGATTCGCCGATCTTGTCGATGAAGACGTGAATTCCACTGAAGGGCACCCGGTACCCGTATTCGATTCAATCGGCCTCGGGGCCCTAGCCAGCGTCGTCGATGTAGATCTTGGCACGGCGACTCTGCGTATCTTGTGATCCCTGAGAAGTTGCCCTTCAAGAACTCAAAACCATCGTGCTCTGGCCCCGCGGTGGGCGCCAACTATCATGGTTTTTTCATGGTAGATGCCCTAGTGAAGGGACTTAGGTGTGGAGCCATCACAACGTAGGTTAGCTCGAAGGGGTTAAAAGGGACAAAGGACACAAAGGATTTACCCAGGTTCGGCCCCTCACAACGAGGTAAAAGCCTACGTCCTGCTTCTAGTTGTATTGCTTGAGGTTCGATTACAAGGGAGCGATTACGCTTGAACTAGCTATCTATTAATTGTTTCTTGAGTTAACCCGCCGCCGGGTCTTGCCTTTATATACATAGGTCGAGGCCCGAGGCTTACAAGAGTCCGAGCCGGATCACACAACGTGACTGGCCTGGTTTCTAGGTTGTCTTGCCTTAACAAGCAAGCCACCATGTGGCGGTTCTCATATCCGGGTCTTGGACCACCACTAGGCCCGCCTCTATGAGCTACCATCTCCACACTTTGTCTTCTTGGGCCTTCTTCATGTTAAGCCGCCAATGGTGTAACCCATCCCCTCCGGGAGGGTCCCACCTCGGGGTTATATCCCCAACACTATGCGTTAGCAATAGTTGTAGAAGCAATAGTTGGTGAGACGACCCCGACGCAATGATGGAGATCAAGGTGTCGAGCCGGTGACGATGGAGATCATGACAATGCTTTGGAGATGGAGATCAAAAGCACAAGATGATGATGGCCATATCATGTCACATATTTTGATTGCATGTGATGTTTATATTTTATGCATCTTATTTTGCTTAGAACGGCGGTAGCATTATAAGATGACCCCTTCACTAAATTTCAAGATAAAAGTGTTCTCCTCGAGTATGCACCATTGCCGAAGTTCGTCCTTTAGAAGCACCTTGTGACGGTTGGGTGTGATGGACTCTACTTTCACATACAACGGGTGTAATACAGTTTTGCACATGTAGAATACTTGGGTTAAACTTGATGAGCCGCATGTACATACATGGTCTTGGAACATTGGAGACCGAAAGGTCGAACATGAGTCAGATAGTAGATATGATCAACATAGAGATGTTCACCATTGATGACTACCCCATCTCACGTGATGATCGGACATGGGTTAGTTGATTTGGATCACGTATCACTTAGATAACTTGACGGATGTTTATTTAAGTGGGAGTTCTTTAGTAATTTGATTAACTGAACTTAAATTTATCATGAACTTAGTCTTATAGTTTTGCATATCTATGTTGTAGATCAATTGCCCGAGCTACCATTCACCTGAATTTTAATGCGTTCCTAGAGAAAGCTAAGTTGAAAGATGATGGTAGCAACTACACGGACTGGGTTCGTAACTTGAGGATTATCCTCATTGCTACACAGAAGAATTATGTTCTTGATGCACCGCTAGGTGACAAGCCCGCTCCCGCAAATCTAGACAATGTGAACGTCTAGCAAACGCGGTCTGATTACTACTCAATAGTTCAGTGTGCCATGCTTTACGGCTTAGAACCAGGACTTCAAGGATGTTTTGAACGTCATGGAGCATATGAGATGTTCCAAGAGTTGAAGTTAATATTTCAAGCAAATGCCCGGGTTGAGAGATATGAAGTCTCCAACAAGTTCTATAGCTGCAAGATGGAGGAGAACAGTTCTGTCAGTGAACACATACTCAAATGTCTGGGTACCATAACCACTTGACTCAACTGGGAGTTGAACTTCCAGTTGATAGTGTTATTGACAGGGTTCTTCAATCACTGCGACCATGCTACAAAGGCTTTGTGATGTACTATAATATGCAAGGGATGAATAAAACGATTCCTGGTCTCTTCGCAATGCTTAAGGCCGCGGAGGTAGAAATCAAGAAGGAGCATCAAGTGTTGATGGTTAACAAAACCATTAGTTTCAAGAAAAAGGGCAAGGGAAAAAAGGGAACTTCAAGAAGAATGGCAAGAAAATTGCCACTCCCAGGAAGAAGCCCAAAGATGGACCCAAGCCTGAAACTGAATGCTTCTACTACAAAGGGACTGGTCACTGGAAGCGGAACTGCCCCCAAATACTTGGAGGATAAGAAGGATGGTAAAGTGAACAAAGGTATACTTGATATACATGTTATTGATGTGTACCATACTAATGCTCATAGTAGCGCCTGGGTATTTGATATTGGTTCCGTTGCTCATGTTTGTAACTCGAAACAGGAGCTACGAAATAAACGACGATTGGCTAAGGACGAGGTGACGATGCACGTCAGGAATGGTTCCAAGGTCGATGTGATCGCCGTCGGCACGCTACCTCTACATCTACCTCAGGATTAGTTTTAGACCTAAATAATTATTATTTGGTGTTAGCGTTGAGCATGAACATTATATCTGGATCTTGTTTATTGCGTGACGATTATTCATTTAAATTAGAGAATAATGGTTGTTCTATTTATATGAGTAATATATTTTATGGTCATGCACCCTTGATGAATGGTCTATTCTTGTTGAATCTCGATCGTAGTAATACACATATTCATAATATTGATGCCAAAAGATGCAAAGTTGATAATGATAGTGCAACATATTTGTGGCATTGCCATTTAGGTCACATTGGAGTAAAGCGCATGAAGAAACTCCATGTGAATGGACTTTTGGAATCACTTTATTATGAATCATTCGATACTTGCGAACCATACCTAATGGGCAAGATGACTAAAACTCCGTTCTTCAGAACAACGGAGCAAGCTAATGACTTATTGGAAATAATACATACCGATGTATGCGGTCCGATGAGTGTTGAAGCACACGGCGGGTATCGTTATTTTCTAACCTTCGCAGATGATTTGAGTAGATATGGTATATCTACTTGATGAAACACAAGTCTGAAAATTTTGAAAAGTTCAAAGAATTTCAGAGTGAAGTGGAGAATCATCGTAACAAGAAAAATAAAGTTTGTACGATCTGATCATGGAGGCAAATATTTGAGTTATGAGTTTGGCCTTCATTTAAAAGAATGTGGAACTGTTTCACAACTCACGCCACCTGGAACACCACAGCACAATGGTGTGTCTGAACATCATAATCGTACTTTATTGCATATGGTGCATTCTATGATGTCTATTACCGATTTACCACTATTGTTTTGGGGTTATGCATTAGACAACTGCATTCACATTAAATAGGGCACCGTCTAAATCCGTTGAGATGACACGGTATGAACTGTGGTTTGGCAAGAAACCTAAGCTGTTCATGTCTACTACACAACTTTTTTCTCGTAGACTCGTGTTGGGCCTCCAAGCGCAGAGTTTTGTAGGATAGTAGGAATTTTCCCTCAAGTGGATGACCTAAGGTTTATCAATCCGTGGGAGGTGTAGGATGAAGATGGTCTCTCTCAAACAACCCTGCAACCAAATACAAGAAATCTCTTGTGTCCCCACCACACCTAATACAATGGAAAATTGTATAGGTGCACTAGTTCGGCGAAGAGATGGTGATAAAAGTGTAATACGGATGGTAGAAATATATTTTTATAATCTGAATAAATAAAAACTGCAAGGTAGCAAATAGTAAATGGGCACAAAATGGTATTGCAATGCTTGAAAATGAGGCCTAGGGTCCGTACTTTCACTAGTGCAATCTCTCAACAGTGCTAATATAATTGGATCATATAACCGTCCCTCAACGTGCAATGAAGAATCACTCCAAAGTTCCTATCTAGTGGAGAACATAAGACGGAAATGTTTGTAGGGTACGAAACCACCTCAAAACTATTCTTTCCGATCAATCTATCATAGAGTTCGTACTAAAATAACACGAAGCTATTCTTTTCGATCGATCTAACCAAGAGTTCGTACTAAAATAACACCAAAGAAAATTCAGATTCATAATATTCAATCCGACACAAAGAACTTCAAACAGTGCCCCAAGATTTCTACCAGAGAAACAAAGACAAGAACATGCATCAACCCCTATGCATAGATTACCCCAATGTCACCTCGGGAATCTATGAGTTGAGTGCCAAAACATATATCAAGTGAATCAATACGATACCCCATTGTCACCACAAGTATTCAATTGCAAGACATATATCAAGTGTTCTCTAATCCATAAAAGTATTCAATCCGATAACAACGAAATCTCAAAGGGAAAAACTCAATTCATCACAACAAGATAGAGAGGGGAAGCTCGGGATCCTTCATCGTGTGACCACCCGTCATGCGGCTTCGAGCATATCCCTTTATGCGGATGACGTGGTCATTTTCTGCCACCCGGACTCCCACGATCTCACCACGGTTCGCAGGCTCCTTCATGTCTTTGGCCTCGCTTCTGGGCTGCAAACCAACTTCGACAAGTGTTCGGCCACTCCGATCCAATGCTCTGACGACCACATTGTTGCGATCACCGCGGAGATGCAGTGCCCCGTCGCTCACTTCCCTATCACCTACCTCGGGCTGCCCCTCTCCGTTCGCAAGGCTTCTTCCATGATCTTGCAACCGATCATCGACAAACTTGGACGCGAGCTCTCCACATGGCGGGCATCCATGCTTTCCAAGGGAGACTGCCTTTCCCTTGTGCGCCATGTTCTCACCGCCATCCCCATGCACTTCCTCACTTCCATTGCCTTCAACAGCTCTACCATCAAGAAGGTGAACCAGATCATCCGAGGATTTCTATGGGCAGGATCTGACAAGGCCAACGGTGGCCAGTGCCTTGTCAACTGGCAGCGTGTCTGCCGGCCCATCTCTTTCAGTGGCCTAGGTATCCGTGATATTCAACGTACGGGCATTTCTCTCAGTGTTCGTTGGCTTTGGCTGCAATGTACCAACGCTTCTCGCCCTTGGAGCCACCTCCATATCCCCCATGACGCGGACGCGAGTGCAATTTTCAGAGCCTCCACGACTTGGCAGCTCAGTGCCGGAGATGCTTGCAGATTTTGGACCGACCACTAGATCAATGGCAGGTCCGTGGCCGAGATCGCTCCACTCGTTCTCGCTCTCGTCCCCAAGCGCATTCGGAAGGAGCGTTGCGTGCGTGACGGCCTGCACCAGCGCTCTTGGGTGCGGGACATCAGAGGCGCGCTAGGGCCGATGGCCATGGTGCAGTACGTTGAGCTTTGGCGCCTGGTGCGGCACACTCATCTCACCAGTGAGCCGGACACGCTGCGTTGGCGTTGGACTTCTTCCGCTACATACTCTGCAAGTTCCTGCTACAAGGCTCTTTTCTTTGGAGCTTGTGAAGATCCTTTCTGGCGGCTCACTTGGCGACCTTGGTCCCCTCTCCGCGTCAAGTTTTTCTTATGGCTGGCCATGCAAGACCGCTGCTAGACCGCGGAGCGCCTTGCACACCGTGGGCTGCCACATGACGATGCATGTGCCCTCTGCGACCAAGAGGAGGAGACCGTGCACCATCTCCTTGCCGGATGTTTTTTCTCGCGAAAAGTTTGGCACGGGATCCTCGGTTGGGCACGTGTGCCCATCGACCTCCCCTCCCCTGACACACCATTCCAGCTATGGTGGCAATCCTCTCTCGACCTCGCGCCCGCTTCTATGCGCAAGGGTCTATCCTCCCTCATCATCCTATCTGCTTGGTGGATTTGGAAGCACCGCAACGCCTGCATTTTCGAAGGAGCAACACCTTCGATCACCTTCACCTCCGAGACCATCAAGGAAGAGGCGCGCCTATGGGCCAAGGCGGGCGCCACCGGACTGCAACACATCATCCCCGACGCTTAGTCTCTAGTTCGGTAGCGGGGCTGAGCATACCCCCTTCTGTTGTGCTCCTTTGCTTGTACACCATGCCTAGTGCATACATGGCATTGTATGCGTTGTAACACCATGCTTGTACTCTTCTTCTATCAATACAAAGATACACAGCTTGCGTATTTGCGGAAAAAAGATAGAGAGGAGGAAACACCATATGATCCGACTATATTAAGAAAGCCCGTGATACATCAAGATCGTCACATCTCAAGAACACGAAAGAGAGATTAAACACATAGCTACTAGTACAAACCCTCATCCCCAAGGGTGGACTACTCCCTCCTCATCGTGGTAACTGCCGGGATGATGAAGATGGCCACCGGAGATGATTCCCCCTCCGGCAGGGTGCCGGAACGGGGTCAAGATTGGTTTTCGGTGGCTATAGAGCCTTGCGGCAGCGGAACTTCTGATTTAGGGTAACCCCGAGGGTTTTCAGAATATTTGTGAATTTATAGGGTAAAGAGGGGGTGCGGGAGGCCACCGAGGTGGGAACAACTCACCTAGGCGCGCTTGGGCCCCCAGGCGCCCCCTATTGGGTTGTGCCCCCCTCAGAGCACCCCCCCTAGGTGCTGTTCTGGCCCATCCTAGGTGTTCTGGTCCATAAAAAATCTCCAAAAAGTTTCACGGTGTTTGGACTCCGTTTGATATTGATTTCCTGCGATGTAAAAAACAAGCAAAAAAACAGCAACTGGCACTGGGTCAATAGGTTAGTCCCAAAAAATGATATAAAGTTGCTATAAAATGATTGTAAAACATCCAAGAATGATAATATAATCGCACAAATACTTCATAAATTACAGATACGTTGGAGACGTATCAGCATCCCCAAGCTTAATTCCTACTCGTCCTCGAGTAGGTAAATGATAAAAGAAATAATTTATAAAGAGTGAATGCTAGCAAAGTGCACAAGTTTGATCAATGAAAATTTTAATCACTTTTCCTAGCATCATAACAACAATTCTTTCTCATAAAAATTTTCATGTTAAAGTAGCAACCAATTCACATGTTAAGGTTCAACCTATGTTCTTACTCACCAAGCAATTGTAATTCAACTTATTCAACAGAGTCTAAGTAAGAGCTCCACATACTCAACCATCATGTAGTCTTCTATGATTGCTAACACTCACCGCATACTGAAAGCACAAGTGCTCCCTGGGTGGTTTTGGTAATTAATGTCAACATATCTCTTGTTGGACTAACACTTTTACCTAGTATGTTTCAGATAAGTTCAACAATGGAGTGGCATGGACTAGAGGATGTGGAACCCCTTCAAGATGCTAAGGACAAAGGATTGGCTCAAGCTTCAAGATCAAGACTCTACATTTTCTATTTTAGTGATCCAAGATCACATTGAGTCTATAGGAAAAGCCAATACTATCAAGAGGAGATGAGGTGTTGCTTAATGGCTTGCTTGCTCAAAGTGCTTAGTGATATGCTCCAAAACCCTCAAGTACCTTCCCACATCCACATATGACCTAAACCAAAAGTCAAACTCGGCCCCACCGATTCTATCTATCCGGCGCCACCGAGTTTCAGATGTCATAGCCACTGCCACAAACCCTAGCAAATCGGTTTCACCGATAGGGATCTCGGTCTCACCGAGATGGGATTGTAATCTCTCTGTGTATGTCCATTACCAAAATCGGTCTCACCGAGTTTGAGCAATCGGTACTACCGAGATTACAATGCAAACCCTCTGGTTAGCTTATTACCAAAATCGGTCCCACCGAGTTTTCCTGACCAACTCTCTGGTTAGCTTATTACCAAAATCGGTCCCACCGAGTTTGTGTAATCGGTCACACCAAGATTACGTTATGCCCTAACCCTAACCATATCGGTCCTACCTAGTTGCATCTCAGTCCCACCGAAAATCCTAACGGTCACTAGGTTTGTTGAATCGGTCCGACCGAGTTTAACCATTCGGTCCCACCGAGTTTGGCAAATTGTGTGTAACGTTTAGATTTTGTGTAGAGGCTATATATACCCCTCTACCCACTCTTCATTCATGGAGAGAGCCATCAGAACATACCTACACTTCCAAATACACATTTTCTGAGAGAGAACCACCTACACTTGTGTTGAGGTCAAGATATTCCATTCCAACCATATGAATCTTGATCTCTAGCCTTCCCCAAGTTGCTTTCCACTCAAATCTTCTTTCCACCAAATCCAAATCCTGTAAGAGAGAGTTGAGTGTTGGGGAGACTATCATTTGAAGCACAAGAGCAAGGAGTTCATCATCAACACACCATTTGTTACTTCTTGGAGAGTGGTGTCTCCTAGATTGGCTAGGTGTCACTTGGGAGCCTCCGACAAGATTGTGGAGTTGAACCAAGGAGTTTGTAAGGGAAAGGAGATCGCCTACTTCGTGAAGATCTACCGCTAGTGAGGCAAGTCCTTCGTGGGCGATGGTCGTGATGGAATAGACAAGGTTGCTTCTTCGTGGACCCTTCGTGGGTGGAGCCCTCTGTGGACTCACGCAACCGTTACCCTCCGTGGGTTGAAGTCTCCATCAACGTGGATGTACGATAGCACCACCTATCGGAACCACGACAAAAACCTCCGTGTCTCCAATTACGTTTGAATACTCCAAACCCTTCTCTGTACATTCTTGCAAGTTGCATGCTTTACTTTCCGCTGCTCATATACTCATTGCATGTTTGCTTGATATGTATTGTGTTTGTTAAACTTGTGCTTAAACTCCACTTAAACTTAAGAATATTAAAAATTGCAACTTTTGGCACTTAGTGTCTACCCCCCCCCCTCTAGACACCTCTTCTCGATCCTTTCAATTGGTATCAGAGCTTTGGTCTCCATTGCCTTGGTTTAAACACCATTGGAGGAAGATGGATGTGTCTACTTTGGGGAGTCTTAGACATAGAGTGCCTATTCTTGCTGGAGAGTATTTTCATGAGTGGAAAAATGAAATGCTTGAGATTTTCAATGAATATCATTTGAACAGGTACATTACTAGCCCTTGCGCACCTCATGTTGATCCTTTGCACCCTACCCTAGATGAAGATATTGACATGATTCGCAATCTTAGAACTGTTAATCTTATCACTAGAGGCTTGCCTAGAAACTTGATTGGATGTTTGCCTACTCTTAAGTGTGCCTACACCATATGGAAATTTCTTGATGAACTCTTTCCTAATTACTCCTTGAAAGATCTAGATGAAATCCTCCATAAGTCTATTGCTTTGATTAAGATGAGTTCCAATGATCCCAAATTTGGTGACTGCTTATTTGAGCTTACTAATCTTATGAGTGCCAAAGGAGATGTTGGAATCATTAGCAATATCATTTCCAGAGCTATTAGAATTCATAAAGATAACTATAGAAATGATCATTTATCTAATGAATTTCCCTCTCTAGGAATTGATCAATCACAAGATGATGTTGAACATGAATACTCGGATGAGGATGAGGATGATGATGATGATAGTGACTATGATCTCGATGATGCGATGAGACACTTTGGTCTTATGGCAAATCTTCGCGGCTACATGGCTGGAGGAAAGGAATGGGTCCTTGATAGTGGATGTACTGATCATATGACCGGAGATAAAGACATGTTCCGTGAGCTTGCTGAAAATGACGGCCCTCGAAAGTATGTCACTTTTGGTGATAATTCAAAGGGTAAGGTGGCCATCTCACATGATAGCTCCATACAAAATGTCATGCTCGTTGAATCTCTTGGCTACAACTTACTTTCAGTATCTAGACTTGCTGATTTTGGTTTCAATGTCCTATTTACTGAAGTAGACTGCTAAGTGTTTCGTAGAGATAATCATAAAATGGTCTTTACCGGTATACGTAGAGGAGATCTTTACATTGTTGATTTCACTAAAAAGGCTCAACCTAAAACTTGCTTAATTGCCAAATCTTCTAAAGGCTGGTTGTGGCATAGAAGACTAGGTCATGTTGGTATGCGAAATCTTGATAAGCTTATTAAAGGTGATCATATCCTTGGAATAAAAGATGTCATATTTGACAAGGATAGACTTTGTAGTGCTTGTCAAGCAGGAAAACAAGTTGGAGGAAGTCACCGCGCGAAGAACATCATGACCACAAGAAGACCACTCGAGCTACTTCACATGGATCTCTTTGGTCCAAATGCCTACAAGAGTCTCGGTGGTAACTCATTTGGTCTAGTCATAGTTGATGATTTTTCAAGATTTACGTGGGTGTTCTTTCTTGATGACAAATCGCAGGTCCAAAAGATCTTCAAAAACTTCGCTAGGAAGGCCCAAAATCAGTTTGATGTGAAGATCAAGAAGGTTCAGAGCGACAACGGAACGGAGTTCAAGAACGCAAATGTGGACACCTTTCTTGACGAAGAAGGGATTTCACACGAGTTCTCGGCTACGTACACACCTCAACAAATGGAGTTGTTGAAAGGAAGAACCGGACTCTTATCGAGATGGCAAGAACGATGCTTGATGAGTAAAAAACGCCAAAGCACTTTTGGGCGGAAGCGGTTGAGACAGCTTGTCGTGCAACAAATCGCTTGTATCTTCACAAGCTACTCGGCAAGACGGCATACGAGCTCCTCACCGGTAACAAACCCCAAGTTGGATACTTTCGAGTATTCAGCTCAAAGTGCTACATTCTTGATAAGCATCATTGAGGGAGTCCTGGATTAGGGGGTGTCCGGACAGCCGGACTATATCCTTTGGCCGGACTGTTGGACTGTGAAGATACAAGATTGAAGACTCCGTCCCGTGTCCGGAAGGCACTTTCCTTGGCGTGGAAGGCAAGCTTGGCGATACGGATATGCAGATCTCCTACCATTGTAACCGACTCTATGTAACCCTAACCCTATCCGGTGTCTATATAAACCGGAGGGTTTTAGTCCGTAGGACAAGGTACACATCAACAATCATACCATAGGCTAGCTTCTAGGGTTTAGCCTCCTTGATCTCATGGTAGATCTACTCTTGTACTACCCATATCATCAATATTAATCAAGCAGGACGTAGGGTTTTACCTCCATCGAGAGGGCCCGAACCTGGGTAAAACTTCGTGTCCCTTGCCTCCTGTTACCATCCGGCCTAGACGCACAGTTCGGGACCCCCTACCCAAGATCCACCGGTTTTGACACCGACATTGTTGCTTTCATTGAGAGTTCCTCTGTGTCGTCGCCATTAGGAAGGATGCCTCGCCCCGCTTTAAAGACGCACCGTTGCCAAGGGAGTTTTGGCTATCGGCCAAACCCTCCGGCTAGGTGGTTTTCTTATGACCGCCTGTTCGGCTTTTGCGCCGACGATGACCTCTTGAGCCATCGAAAACAATCTTCATGTCAGCTCGGAACTTGCCGAGCAGTTAGATCCAATGGAGCTTTCCTCCATAAACGAGCTCTTGGATCGCTTCGCCGCCCTGGGAGTCGCTACGGATTATGACCAGATCGGGCCTAAAACCGATCTGAGAGAGATTAACTCTCCCCAAGTCACCCATCACGTTGCCGTGGTAGAGGGACAGTGCGGCGACCCTTCATCTATCTTAAGGACTCGCTACATCCGGATTCCCGATCCCTCCAAGCCGGGTACCCGCGGAGGGGAGGATATCACTCAAGACCTGAACTTAGAGTCAGGCGACGGGCTGGATTCATTAGACAACATCCAGGCACTACAACAGGAACCCCCCTTCTGCAACACATGGATGCGTTGTTGTATGTCCGTATATGTGTTGGAAAGGTCTACACCAACAGATTAATATGTGTTGTTGTAGGTGGCGTTGCAAGGGTCTACAACAACATATATGCATCCGTTGGTAAACAATGTCAAGAAGCGTTGCAGGATAGCAACATATTGAGTTAGAGCCTAACAACACATCATATACGTTGTTGGTACCCTGCACAAGAGGATCGCCATCCAGCCCAATATTGGTTGATCCAGCCCATATTACCATCCAACAGCCCAATATAGGTTGATCAAGCCCAAATTTCTATGAGGCTGCCCAATATTGATTGATCCAGCCCAAATTTCTATGAGGCCATGACCACTTTTGCTGTTTGGAATTATTTTCCTGTACAGTTATTAGTTGGCCCGATTCAATGGAGGCTAATTTTTTAATTGACCAATTCAACTGTCCAACACAAGGTATTTTCACATCACATCACAATTAATTAGTCTATATAACATCGACGCCAAAGTTCCCAATCACGATTCATAGTTCACATTCCCCATAAGCTAAAATAACACAAGCTACATCACCACCTGCTACAACATGTAGCTTCAATACACACTAAGAAACAGATTAACAAATGAGTGGTCTTGATCCAAACATAATTGTACAGCTCTCCTCTTCATCAAAGGCACATTTGTCGAAGGCTTTTTCTCCCGACTTATTGTAGGTGGCTAGAGTTGCTCTGGTCCTTATTTGTCCATCCCAACTTTTTGGAAGATGACTTGCATATCATGCCATCACAAGAATAAGGCTAGAATTTGCAACAAAGACATAAACAGATCGGTAAGCATGAGTTACAAAAAAACATCTATCATTGCAACAAAATTCCACAGTTTAGTACTAACCCTGTTCTCCTGACTGTAGCTATGTAAATATTACCTAAAATTCAACATTTTACAATACCCTACTTTTCGTAATATCCATCATGACATTTTACCTATACTGATAAGAGAACCATATCCAAATGAAATGACAAATAAATTTAGTGGCTCGAGATATCAAACCAAAACAAAAGAAGCCATTATCCTTCTAACACAAACCACCAAGATCATTACCATCAAAGATCTGCTTGTCAAATAGGATCCCAATTTGTGAACGATCCATTTTCTTTGAAAGGAAGCATCACTCTGCCTCAATAATCATAGCTTAGGCCCCTAAAGACCAACCAAGAGATTTATCAAGTTGTATATGGAAAGAGTATTGTCATCGTAAGAGGTATTGTCTATTTTTTTGTCTGAACTCTAGCACACATATATAGTCAGGACAACAGATTCACTGTTGTTGCAAGTGGGCTGAAATTAAAGCTCAGTTAGATATCTGAGATCATTGGTGATTGGATTTTATGATGAAGTCATCATCGGCATCTTCACTGTCTTTTGCACTATGCTCCACATTCCATGATTTATTATGTTATCTTATCATAAGATTTCTTTGTTGTCTATGGAGATAATAGCCCATGCTCCATTAACCTGCACTTGTATCAATGGTGTGTTTGTCATGTATAATGCAGTGTTATTACTATAGTAAACTAGGTAGTTTTCTAACCCGTCAGCTCTGAATGATGATACAAAGCTACTACTTAAAACTATTCTAAACTGGACTGGAATACATTTAGGGATCAATCAGACTAGGTGGGGATTCCCTCATGGTTAGTACTACTAGCATAGTTGGGAGATTAGTACCTATTTGCACATTACATCTACCATAAGAGAAATAAATCAAATATACTTGTGCCTTGTAGCTAGATACAATTTGACACATATAATCAATGAGACAGACTAGCTGGGGACTACAACAGAAACGTGGAGCATACTTACTAGAACCTGGTCTGAACATAATTGGTGGGTATTTAAGGATAACAGGTGGTGCACCTACAAATTTAGCCATCCCACTGGAGGGGGGCTGCTTGGACAGTAATTCGGAAAATAACCTGAGTGGTTTCTTCAGCCAAATTTAGAGGATCTTAGATCGAAATGGCATTATGATTTATGGATCTCCCACCTCCTATACCCTGCAAAGGATAACACAGAAGATTAGATAACATAACATGGTTGAAGTTGAAGAGAAATGTCACGCTGCACACGTTGGCAGCTAGTCCTTGCTATCACGAACGGGCCGTCACCAAGATTCGCGTTAGAGACAACAACACTCTCCTTATTGAAACGGCAAAAACATTTGTCCACACCGTATAACCCGCATATCAGTAGTATTTAGCAGGTAGGACAGAGAGACTTGCGACCACCAGGTGCGCACACGACGCAGGGCCGAGCCCACAAGGGGACTTTTGCAACCAAAAGCTGACATTTATGCCCAAAGCTCCACTCCTACCACCGCTCTGAGCTGGCAAAAGCTTTCAAATTAAACCATTCTGTACTGATCTAACTAAGTATGTGCCTCATCTACCATGTATGGTGCATATAAACGATCCAACGGTAAATGCTAAACAAAACTGACACTAATTAGCAAGTTGCCATGTTAGAAATAACTACAAATTTGATTGGAAGTTAGTTTGCTGGTAATTTTGGACGGGCAATAAAAAACTAAATGGATATTTTGTATTTGTCCTAATTGCAATCGCACCAGCAATGGTTAATTGTACATTCGCAATTGATGTGCTTAATTGATGTGTTTGTGCTAACTGCAATCGCACCAACAACTATCAAAAAACCAAAAACTACTGCCGCGTCCTATACTATATTACTATAGTATATTCGCTTTGGCGGCTGGAGCTAATTTTTATTAGTACCATCTCTCTCTAACACGCACCATCGTTCATACCCAACCGTCAGTATGGTAAAAATCCCTCCCATGGCTAATGAAACGAGCAACACCGCGACACGGCATGGCCCGCGCATGCCATGTTCATGTGCGTGGGAGGCCCCAATTCCGTCTTATATCTTTGTACACAGTTGTATTGCTAACGATGTGTGAATTAAAAAGATTTTCTGACACACATCACGAGACAACTACCAGCGGTGAGATAGTACTGACCAGTAACCACCTTGTCCAGAACGGCCGCACTCTGAAGTTGAACAGCAAGCTTGCTTGGAATCGGTACTAATAGGTTGACACATGAGTAGAAGACAACAGCTGGGTCGCAGGGGATGCTTGTTTGTAGTAATTGAGTTGGCAATTAATGAGATCTATAAAGGTAGCATAAATCTGAGGAAGCTAGGTGTGGACGAGGAATCAGATACGGGAGATACCTGAGGCGAACGGACGTGCAACGAGCGGGGGTGCTCGCCGGGGACCATTGAGGAGGCGATGCGGCCGGAGGGAGGCCAAATCTGGAGGTGGCCACCGCCATTGACCTTGTCGCTGCAGCATGATCCAGGAAAACGAAGGGAGGTGAGTGGAAACGACGATGGCAGTGAGGGGAAAGGTGGCGACCGGTTTCCCTACCGTGCCCCTCTTCGTCCTCGGCGGCGGCGGGTAGAGAGCGGCGAGAAAACAACGGGGAGGGGGCAGTCGGTACTCCGCAGGGGAGGAAAAGCACCTCAGAGGCTAGATCCGGCGGGAAGACGGGGCCGTAAAGTGCGAGCAGTGGCGGGTCAGATCAGATCGGAGCGGCGGTGCTAGTACAGGTGCAGCTGCGGGAGAGAACCGGCATGGCGTTCGTGGGTTTGAGGGAGATAAAATTAGGGATTTTAGAGGTAGATTAATATGGTGGCTGGAATTTTCGCTGATCCCGCCACGCTCATCCAAAACTTTTCAGGCCCGGGTGCTCTTTTCTTTTTAGCTTTGGGCGCTCTTTCTTTGTTGGTGGAAAAAATATCGCTCATCCCGCCACGTGTATTGCCCGATTCCTTTCTCTGTTGCATAGGTGCTAGTGAACCTACATTGTTTTTCTTTTTGAAAGATCCAGCATTGCTGACTTCAATTAGATTTAATAGAAAGCAACGGAAGAACAACGAGGACGATCCGAAGATCAAAGGAAAAAAAGGCAGCCGTATTGACTGCAGAACAACACTACACTTACAAGACGGAACGCCATCCGCCCACAGCGAGCCAACGCAGCTCCGACTCCGGCAGAGAATCTACGGAGAACAAATCAAGGTTGGCGTCATGGAAGATCACCGAACGGACCAGATATCGCTCGTCATCGTACGCTACCTGGGCCCCGCACCACAACTTCGACTTCACAGCAACAAGCGGCCGAGGTAATCAACAGGGAAAACTTATGGTCCGGAATTCATTGTGTTTTCATCTAAAGAACAATGAACCACGATTCGGAAACATATTCCGAGTGCCCCAGAAGCACTCGGTCCTAACCGAAGGACCGGTCTGTTTGTTCTACGAAATCTCAATCGATTCGAGGGTTAATGATGAGGTCACCTACTATAGGTAGGGTCAAAGACATGTCATTCGAGGTGCTCTCAGGGCCTCGCATCATCATTGGTAGGTGTGATAGCCTGGCTTGTTAGGGATGATAGACTACTCATATCAATAAGGAATTCCTTCTTTTTCGGGAGCCCATTCGGACAGAACTCTAAAGTTAAGCGTGCTCACCTTGGAGTAGTGTCAGAATGGGTGACCGACCGGGAAATTGCTCCCGGGTGCGCACGAGTGAGGACAAAGTGTGCAGAAAAGACTAGTATTGATCTGTGGGGCCAGTCTAGATCCCGCCAGGAGTAACGACCACCGGCGGGTGTGTCCGGGGCGTTACAAGTTGGTATCAGAGCCGACCCTCGCGGTTACACGGATGGTTGCGGACAGGTGCGTGGTCATGTTGTTCATGACGTTTGTGACCCGTCGTGGCACACGGCATGGCACATGTACTGGACTAGAAGCACAGACGTATGTGCCAAGAGGGAACGTTCCTGTGGCCCGACGAGGACGTCGGTTCCTCTGAGTGGGGGTGCATGTGATAGCCTGGCTTATTAGGGATGATAGACTACTCATATCAATAAGGAATTCCTTCTTTTCCGGGAGCCCATTCAGACAGAACTCCAAAGTTAAGCGTGCTCACCTTGGAGTAGTGTCAGGATGGGTGACCGTCCGGAAAGTTGCTCCCGGGTGCGCACGAGTGAGGACAAAGTGCGCAGAAAAGACTAGTATTGATCTATGGGGCCAGTCTAGATCCCGCCAGGAATAACGACCACCGGCGGGTGTGTCCGGGGCGTTGCAGTAGGTCTCGGGACCACATTCTCATTCATATGAATATATCAGGAGGTTCACTCGGACACCTCGATGTCACTCGGCGGCGATCCTTCAGTTGGTATGACGACCATCACTCTGACTACAGAGACGGAGGGACGACATGGGAGCTGCAACGGTCGAGGAATCCTAAGTCATCCTTAAAGTAGAGTCATAGCTACCGTTACCTGTAACTGTTGTAGTTGTGGCGCTTTACGCATGTAACTATCGTAGTAATGAGCATTAAGTGCTCCGGCTACGTGGGGATGTTGGAGCTATGGCGTATTCTATATAAGCCGCACTCCTCCTTCGTTGGGGTTAAGCAATCTTTGTAATCATACCCCTCAATAAAAACCAAGCCTCAGGGCACGAGACATATGGCTAATACCTCTGCCGAGGGAAGACGAACTCGCTAAACACCGAGTGTTACACATGCGCCGTAGCTAGGCTATGCCCCTCTTTCATACCCATTGTACTCATTGTCAGGATCGTAACCCCGACAGCTAGGGTTTGCTCCGGAGCCGCCCGCGGGAGCGACACGAGAGCTCAACTCACAAAGTTTATGAGAGATATAATGGACATATTTGATTGCTTTGGTTGGTGCAAAAGTACCCAGACGAGCCACCTAACATTTTTTTCGGGGTACGTTACATTGTTCATGTTGAACAAAATACATCTTTATATAATGAGAAATAAAAATATTATGCAAAGTCTACATTTTAACTACTGAATAACTCAAAAATACACTATGTAACAAATAACTCACTCAATGTATGCATAGGTATAAATCAAGGGGTAATCAATCGCGCATGAAGGACCGGAGAGGAATGAAAAGTTGTGGAGGAAAGTTGAAAAGGATGGGGAATAGACATATATTTTTGGATACTCGCATTGAAGTCTGATGCCCGTCCATTCGCATACCAGCATTAAACAAGCATGGTGGCCGAGAAACCTACTATGACTCCTGCTTTGAAACAACCAACCGCTTGGGCGGGTCGTGCGGCCACTATTTACACGTGGCATTATCCCATGTAACCTGGGCTTGCAATCATCGCCATCAAACTAAAGGGTCGAAGAAAACCGGACCTTGCCGCCAAATAAATTAGAATGAGAGATCGAAGTCACTGTCGACATCCAACGACGGACGACATGGTACAAAACGTCAAAATTGATGTCAATGTGATATCTCGCCTACTGCAAACATTATGCTGCACTTGCCAACAAAACCTCACATAGTTACCCCTCGTTCTCTTTCTGGGAGATTGATTTTTCGTGCTAGTTGATCTGATTTTCCATTATGGTTTTCCGCACAAACAGGGTGGTCATGTCTACTTTTTGGTTGCTCTACTGGTTGTCCATTCACTTTACATTTCCCCCCTTTTTCTAATTGGGCTTTCATTTTTTTATAGTTTTAATTTTTTCCATCAGATCTTTTTATCCTTTTCCAAGTTTATCTTTAAAAAAAAATCCACATTTTGAACATTATTCAATCGTACATTACACTTTTCTTAGTACATAATATACATTTTTTAAATGCACAACGGCCATTTTTGCAAAACACAATAAATATGTATATATTGACATTTTTAAAGTCATGGTAGTATTTTGAAATACACAATTAACACGTCCAAATATATGATGAAAATTTATTCATATAACATGTGAACACTTTTAAAGTCATGATAGTATTTTAAGGTCTGATAGCATCTTAAAGTCATCATAGCATTTTTTTCTATAATTTGTGAATACTTTTTGAAATACACGATGATCATTTTTGCAATACACAATAAATATGTTTTAAAATACATTTTTAAATTTTTGAAAATTCACTCAAATGCAATATGAATGTCTTGAAAATAGCCAATAACATTTTTAAAATACACAATGAACTATTTCTAAATACACGATATATGGATTTGAAATAAACAAGGAACATTTAATAAAATACACGACAATGGGCTTTTTAAGTATGATGAACATCACTAAAATACAAGATGAATATTTTTTCTGAACATAGTGTTTTCTTTTTAATATCTGTGAACACTTTTTAAAACTCATGTATTTTCAAGAAGCGCAGACACTCTTTTCTAAAATTTAAACACTCTTTAAAATTACATGAACAAAATTTTGCTTATTTATTTTTACCTGCTTATACAAAATTATTAAAATAAAAATGTTTTTAGAAATAGTTTCTTAATTTTCTGCAATGTTGGATTTCAAATAATACACGTACAAGTAGATACCCTTTTATGAGTACAAGTAGCAAGTTTTTTATTTGTTGAGAGTTTGTAGAAGCAGAACTTCTTTTTACTAGTATTTTTTAGGGGTGCCTTTTTTACTAGTATTTTTTTATGTGTGCCTTTCTTACTAGTATGTTTTTTGAGGGGTGCCATTTTTTTTACTAGTAAAGTTTACAAGTAGCGACTGGTCGACATTACAATCAGCGCCGGCCCGATTCGCTAGTTCTCCCTGGGCCCTGACTTGCTATGGCCCAGCTGAGCGAGCCTTATTGCTGCCAACGGGGCCATTTATAGATATAGAGCCGAATCTGAAAATTTGCCAGTAGGTGTACGTTCGTGGGTTGGTTTGCCTCTCTTCTAATAAGCGTGAGGTCGTTTGTTCGAGTGTCTGGTTGCCTTTTTATGCAACGATGTTTCAGCAATTTGCACACGTATGGAAGATACCTCAAAATAGTATTCATCCACGTCACATGGGTAGTAGTGTGGCAAGGCATTTTTTTCCAATGATGTTTCAGCAATTTGCACAAGTATGAAAGATACCTCAAAATGGTGTTCATGCATGTCACATGAGTAATAGTGTGGCAACGCATACACTGCATCACAATACATCTGTTGTTGTTCACCATCATTAGCAACATACAACTTTCCAACATACAACTTTTTATGCAACGATGTTTCAGCAATTTGCACACGTATGGAAGATACCTCAAAATAGTATTCATCCACGTCACATGGGTAGTAGTGTGGCAAGGCATTTTTTTCCAATGATGTTTCAGCAATTTGCACAAGTATGAAAGATACCTCAAAATGGTGTTCATGCATGTCACATGAGTAATAGTGTGGCAACGCATACACTGCATCACAATACATCTGTTGTTGTTCACCATCATTAGCAACATACAACTTTCCAACATACAACTTTTTATGCAACGATGTTTCAGCAATTTGCACACGTATGGAAGATACCTCAAAATAGTATTCATCCACGTCACATGGGTAGTAGTGTGGCAAGGCATTTTTTTCCAATGATGTTTCAGCAATTTGCACAAGTATGAAAGATACCTCAAAATGGTGTTCATGCATGTCACATGAGTAATAGTGTGGCAACGCATACACTGCATCACAATACATCTGTTGTTGTTCACCATCATTAGCAACATACAACTTTCCAACACATCACAATACATCTAGCAGACTAAGGCATAGCCTAGTGGTTGGAAGGGGCTGATGCCTTCCCACCCACCCAGGTTCAAGGCATGGTACTTGCAATTTGGGGTTGTTGCACCAACTATACTGTAGGGGGTTCCCTTACAGTATTTCTGTCAAAAAAAACATAAGCGATCTATCCAAAATCAGGCAAGAACCCGATGAAATAGTACATCATTACTGGGCCAGATTCCTCTTAGTTAAGAACAGGCTAAGGGACTGCCGCAAGGAAGACGCAATCTCAATCTTCTGCGATAATTGCACGGACAAGGGAATACTCAACGCCATAAGTCGTCGTGATATTACACGATTCGCTGACTTGGCGTCCATTGTACGAAAGTACTGTGCGATGGAAAGCGCCTGGAAAACCGAAATAAAATTTTGGGACAATCCGGCCCTGAATACAAACCCAGTCCGAAATAAAAGGGTGCATCATCACCAGTCACCCAGGTCAAGCACTAAAAAGCAAAAACCCTCTAGAGGGCATGGAACCGTACTGGAAGGATGGCTTAATGGACCCTGTAAAATTCACAGTACAGAGGACGCCACACCAACTCACAGCCTCAGAGCATGTTGGATACTCCGGCAGGTGGCCAAAATTGGCGAAAATCTCCTAATTCCGGAGGCCACAGAAAGCCACCCCAGAGACACCAATACGGTATTAACAGTCTTCGAGACTTTCGCATCAATAATATGCGAAAAAAGGACACTCCGCAGCCTTGCCGAAGTCTACCAAGTAGCAACAATAAACCCATGGAGTGACACGGCTATTACCTTCAACGCCAGTGACGAACCTAAATTCTGAACAGCCTGAGCACCAGCCGCATTGGTCCTCAGTCCAATAGTGGACGGCTTCCGTCTTACCAAGGTACTCATGGACGGCGGCAGCGGATTGAACCTCATTTATGAGGAGACCCTTCAAAAAAAGGAAATAGACTGGAACCGCATTGAGCGAAGCAGCACAACCTTTAGAGGAATAATCCCCAGTCGGGAAGCGCGCTGTACAGGAAAAATCACACTAGATGTGGTGTTCGGCACGCTGGATAATTACAGGTTCGAAGAGGTCACGTTCTAGGTGGCTCCGTTCAGCAGCGGTTATCACGCTCTACTAGGGGGGGGGGAAGCGTTCACAATCTTCCAAGCAATACCCCATTACGGGTACATGAAGCTCAAGATGCCCGGGCCTAACGGGATCATCACTCTCGCTAGTGATCCGGACATAGCACTCCGCGCCGAAAACAAGACAGCCGCACTAGCCCTCGAGGCACTATCCGAAGCCCTAGCGGCTGAGGAGCTGACTGCACTGGGCTCTACGGTGAATAGGGACGATGTGGTACTCAACAAAAGATCCAAGTCCACCTCCTTTAAACCGGCGGACGAAATAGTCAAAATCCAAGTCCATCCAACGGACCCCAATAAAACAGCTTCCATTGGGGCACAGTTAAACCCTGATGTCGACGCCGCATTGCGAGAGTTCCTACGAGAGAACTGGGACATTTTCGCCTGGCACCCTTCATACATGCCAGGAATCCCACGCAGGCTGGCTGAGCACAGCTTAAATATCCAAACAGGATTCAAACCTGTCAAACAGGCTCTTCGGCGTTTTTCCGAACCTAAGAGATAGGCCATGGGAGAGGAGCTAGCAAAGCTATTGGAGGCCGGATTCATCAGAGATATAAAACATCCAGACTGGCTAGCAAACCTGGTGATGGTACCAAAGAAGGACAAATCCTGGCGCCTGTGTGTCGATTTTAAAGACCTTAACAAGGCTTGCCCAAAGGATCGCTTCCCCCTCCCCCGCATCGATCAAATTATCGACGCTACCACAGGACACGATTTGTTGTGTTTCCTCGACACATATTCTGGCTACCATCAAATCAAGATGGCTACCATCAAACCAAGACGCAACGGCATTTATCACACCATACGGGCCATTCTGCTTCAACATGATGCCCTTCGGGCTCAAAAACGCCGGCGCAACATATCAGCGCATGATTCAGACATGTCTGGCAAGCCAGATCGGCAAAACAGTGGAGGCATATGTAGATGATGTGGTCGTCAAAAAAAGACATGTTGAATCTCTAGTAGACGACTTGAGGCTCACATTTGATAACCTCCGAACATACGACATCAAGCTCAACCCGAAAAAATGCGTTTTCGGCGTTCCAGCCGGAAAGCTCTTGGGCTTCATTGTATCCGGTAGAGGAATTGAAGCAAATCCAGCCAAGATCCGAGCTCTGTCACAACTGGATATCCCAAAGGACCTCAAACAAATACAAAAGTTAACCGGATGCGTGGCGGCTCTAAGCCGCTTTATCTCCCGCTTGGGAGAAAAGGCTCTACCCCTTTACCGCCTCCTTCGGTGCACCGAACACTTCAAATGGACGGATGTAGCCACGGTCGGACTCGACGGAATAAAAGCCATACTGGCAACAAACCCAGTCCTGGCCGCACCAAACATCGGCGAACCAATGCTATTATACATTGCAGCAACACATCAGGTTGTAAGCGCAGTGCTCGTCGTCGAACGAGAAGCGGATGGACACAAATTCCCCCTTCAAAAGACGGTCTATTATGTGTCCACTGTCCTCACTCCCTGCAAATCACGGTACCCGCATTATCAAAAGATTGCGTACGCGGTATTCATGGCATCCTGGAAGCTACGACACTACTTTCAAGAGTGTTCAATAACAGTAGCCTCGAAAGTACCACTTAACGATATTATAAACAACCGTGACGCAACGGGCCAGATTGCAAAATGGGCCATTGAGCTCCTCCCGTTCGACATAACTTATAAGCCACGACGAGCCATCAAGTCGCAAGTCTTGGCCGACTTCGTCGCATAATGGACGGAGGCTGAACTCCCTAAAGAGTACGGCACATATTCAAATTGGATCATGCATTTCGACGGCTCCAAGATGTTGGCCGGACTGGGGGCTACGTCATTTTGACGTCCCCCATAGGAGATACAGTTCAATACGTACTACAGATTATGTACACAGACTCCAACAACGCAGCCGAATATGAGGCCCTTTTACATGGTCTCCGGATGGCAGTATCCATGGGCATCCATCGCCTAGAGGTGCGCGGGGACTCGAACCTCGCAATATCCCAAATAAATGGAGACTTCGATGCCAAAGATTCAAAAATGGCAGCTTACCGCAATGCCATCCTAAAAATGTCAGCTCGGTTCGAGGGGCTTGAATTTCACCATATAGCCCGGGAAAATAATCAGGCGGCAGATGTCCTGGCACGCATCGGCGCAAAACGCGATGTAGTCCCCCCCCAACATCTTCTTGGAAAGGCTGTTCAAGCCATCCATAGTATGGGAAGGGGAGCCGAACAATAACAGCCCGGACCCAACCGCACTGCCCAACACCGAACATTCTGACACAATCGGAGGCTCTGCCAATGAAATAACACCTTCAGCCCACGTAATAATGGTCGTTATCGCCCCGTGGACAAAACCATTCCTCGCCTACCTTACTAGGCAGGAACTCCCCGAGGACCAAAATGAGGCACGCTGCATAGTGCGGCGATCCAAAGCCTACAGAGTCCACGAGGGAGAGCTTTATAAGAAAAGCACTACCGGAGTCCTTCAAAGGTGCATCTCCGAAGAGGAGGGGCAGAACCTCCTGACTGAAATTCATGCCTGACTTGGCGGTCATCACGCTGCATCCCGGTCCCTTGTCAGCAAGGCCTTCCGTACAGGATTTTATTGGCCAACGGCCCGGGCAGACGCTCAGGACTTAGTCCAACGATGCACCGGTTGCCAGCTCTTTGCAAACCAAAGCCATATGCCACCACCGCCCTCCAAACTATCCCCATTACTTGGCCCTTCACGGTCTGGGGGCTTGACATGGTTGGACCCCTTAAAGGCGGAACCCACAAGCAAAAATACTTACTGGTCATGGTGGATAAGTTCACCAAATGGATAGAAGCCAAGCCTGTTAAGACGACCGAATCCGGACCGGTGATAGACTTTATATCCGGGGTTGTACACCATTACGGCGTCCCCCGCAGCATCATCACTAATAACGGCACGAACTTCACGGCCGACGAGGTAAAACTCTGGTGCAAAAACATGGGCATCAAGCTCGATTATGCTTCCGTCTATCACCCACAAACTAACGGCCAGGTCGAACGTGCAAATGGTCTTATCATGAGCGGCATCAAACCCAGATTAGTGCGGTCCCTCAAGGAATCTAACACGCACTGGGTAGAGGAGCTCGACTCCGTACTCTGGGGACTGCGGACCACGCCGAATCGCACCACCGGATACACACCATTCTTTGTGGTGTACGGCGCAGAGGCAGTTTTGCCTTGCGACATAATTCATGACTCACCTCGAGTGCGCATGTACGAAGAAAGAGAAGCCGAGCTCGATCGGCAGGACAGCTTGGATGCATTGGAGGAGGAGCGTGACGTGGCAAAAGCCCGTTCCGCATTCTATCAACAGCAGGCTCGAAGATACCAAAGCAGAGAAGTACATGCCAAAAATTACAATGTTGGCGAATTAGTTCTACGACTATCGGACAAGAAAAAGGACAAACTCAAGACCAAGTGGGAAGGTCCCTTCATAATTGACCAAGTCCTGACTGGTGGAGCGTACCGCCTACGGGATGCATCGGATAACCGACTCGAGCCAAACCCATGGAACGCAGCCCGTCTCCAAAGATTCTATGCCTAGCGTCGGACTCTGTGTTCGTCTCCTTCCTCTGTCCATTTTTTATATTTTCTGTCTTACATTTCTCTTCCTCTCTCTCTCTCTCTCTATTATAGCCTCTAAAGGCTCATAAAGTGACGCGCTATCCGCGCTCATTAAACCTAGGGGCTTCTTTAAACAGAAGCTTATTCATGCAGGCTTCATGCCCAACACATGTGTCACACTTCCGCATGTACCTTTTATTCACCATTATATGCATCGATATGACTTAAGTTTTGGCCAAGCTGGGTTGCCTGGCTCCTATGCTTACCCCTACGTTCTCGATTGTTCGGCTAGGTGGTAAAGGGAGCACCTCTGTGATTGTTACTGCCGGGTCAGCCGAACATGTACCTCAGACTGGGTGAAGCCGAAAGCTAGCGTTCTTAAGGGAATATTCGGTCGGTGAACTAAAGATGATCTTTTTTTATTTTTATCTATACGCCCCCAGATGTTTTTCCTGCGTTTCTTTTCGCAGCATGAACATGCACCTTAGGGCATGCCTCCCAGGGAAAGGAACCCCTAATGGAACTATTCTCCCTGGAAGATGTTTCTTACTAACCATGTAATATAACATACCTAGTCGGGCACTTGTCTGTTCATGCCCCAATGACCCCTACGCCTGGTCTCCATGCATTCCCCGGTTCCTATATAACCGCATGGGAATTCGGACACACTCCGGACCGTCAGGTCCCGAGGCTGAAGCCAAAAGGTCGGCCATGACAAATGATCTACAATCCGGCTAGAAGGCATTATAAATGTCAATTAAATTACATAGTCATTTTGACTGGTTGTATTCCTCTTCAATACCATCTAACAGGCTGTCTAATTTACAGTCCTGCTGGGAATACTTTGCGGCCAACTCTACTTGGCCGTATACTAAGCTTACAAGGATCTCCTTCCCATCGGGCCCTACAGGACCGACCTCGGCCATGTGGTTGGGGTCAGCCTTTGCGTACCACGTCTTCACCATGGCCCAGGCCTCCCTAGTGCCTTGACGGCAGGCTAATATCTTCCACAATCGGAAGCGCCGCTGTGCTCCCTTTAGCTTCTCCACAAGCTCTCCAAGACCTTCGGGCATGGAGACGGATGGCCACAGGGCCTGGGCGATGCCTTGCATCGCCTGCCGAACTCGATCGAGCAGTTGCGAGAGCTCGGGAAGAAGGTCACCCGTAGAACCGGGCATCTCCTCTGCAGGACGACCTGTTAGCACACCTACAGACATTGCTCTGTTAGTCGACTTCCCGCCGAACTTTCTTTCAAAAGGTTCGTTCAAGAACTTACTAAATATGTCGCGCCGAAGCCGCTGATTCTCCTTCATAGAGTCTGACAGCTGGGCACAAACATCTTTCAGCTCGACGCCCAGCTTGGTGTTGGCATCTTGGAGATCGTTCTTCTCCCCCATCACCTTTGTCAGCACCCTCTCACCAGCCTTTAGCTGGCGTAGGAGGTGTTGCCTTTCCGGATTCAATCCGGCGCCATCTGCAATTTCATTTGTCACATTCGCACCAAAGCCGTGCTTCGCAAAATACTTATCTTTCGAAGTGTATATTACCAGAGGGGGTCCCCTTGGGCTCCCCTGCCGCGGCTAGTGCGGCCTCAAGTTGGGCTTTGCACTCTTCCAGCTCCTTGGACAGTAGGGAATTCTTTTCCGTAAGAACCTGTATCACAAATGATCCTTAAATCAGTTATTCTAACTGTTTCAAGTCTCGGGGGCTACTGGTATATATATATAATTACCAGAATTTTCTTACTCGTATGTCTTTTACATACTGCTCCATGGCTCTGGCTAGACCATTTTGAGCGGCACGGAGATACGCATCTCCTGAGTTGAAGGCATCTAACGCCCCTTGGGAGAAACAAGCGTCGCGAAGAACTGTCCAGCGACACCTGTGGTTCATGGCACTCTCCACCTCAGAGTTGGTGGCAGACAACTCGTCCACATCCTCTGTCGGAGGAGCGTCTGGCGCGCGCCTTGCGTTCGCCTCTGCCTCCTGACCAGGCTTCGGAGCCTGGCTAGTAGAGGCGCGATTGGCAGCCTCTCCGGATGTAGTCCGGCGAGGTCTCTTTGTCCTGAAAAGAGCGCAAGTGTCAATATGCCTCTAAGGTATAACACCTGGGATAAGGGGGCACGCCATACCTTTGCGCTGACGCCTCAGTCCGGACTGCACTTCTTTTCTGCCCGCGGGGCCTTACGGCCCCTCATTGGCTTATCGCCGCAGGTTCGGCCTTCCGCCTTAAATACCTCCCCTACAAAGTTCGGTTGCAATCAGGAAACTGAACACGAGTGGGCGGACACCTATTCAGGGTACTGGGACTTTGATCTCAGGTACCTGGGGGGTCACGATTAGCCCTGGGTAATCGGCCGTAATGGCCACCAAGGCGTTGTCCTTGCTCAATTGATGAAACACTCCATCAATCAGCTCCACAGATATGTCCGAATCCTCTTGGGAGGCCGGGTCGAGGGACCGTCCTGGGTCCTCGGGTTGTGGAGGAGGCCTGCTTATTTCCTTAACAGCCCGGCACAGTTCCTGCGTTGAAGTCGTCAGACTGAATATTTAACAATGGGAATACAAAACGGATGGACAAGTAAATACGGCTGCTTACCCAGCTTGGTGGATTGTGCATGGAGAATCCACCCTGAGGGTTGATGCGGAGAAATTCCTCCTCTTCTCCCTTATACAAAGTGGACAAGATCTTTAGTAGAGCGACAGCTGAATCTGGCCCCTTACGGCCGTAGCGGGTGGCGTCGTCCTCCCCGTTGAAGTCCCACATGGGGTGGCTTCTATACTGAAGCGGCTGCACCCCCCGCATAATGCATTCGGCCATAACCCAGATCATGGTTAGTCCGGAATGGGCTAACAATATTATTCGGCCCATCAGGTAAATGATGTCCCTGTCACCTCCCCTCTGAGGGCTCCGTGGGCGCCAGCTTAGGCGCTTCTTTAAGGGAGCACTGTTGAATTCAGGGAGGCCGATCCGGACAGGATCCGGCAGCGGGACGTCTTCTATATAAAATCACTCCGAGGGCCAGTCTTCAGACGCCTTCTTTGGGGTTCCGGACAGATATCCGGTCCCGGCGATGCGCCACACTTCGGCTCCGCCCACTTGATACATTGACCCCTTCTTGGAACGGGGCACGAGGCAAAATAGCTCCTTCCACAGTCCAAAATGAGCTTCGACACCCAAGAACAGCTCGCAGAGGGCTACAAAGCCCGCGATATGTAGTACTGAGGCAGGCGTGAGATTATGTAGCTGGAGGCCGTAGAACTCCAGCAACCCCCGGAGAAATGGATGGATTGGAAATCCGAGCCCCCTTATTAAGTAAGGGACGAGGCACACTCGCTCTCCTTTGGAGGGATTAGGGGCATTCCCTGCTTGCTCTCCGCCGTTGTAGACGGCAAGACCGGCTCGAATCGGGACCATATAGGCCGGGGGAGAAATCCCTTGGTCTGGAGTGTCACTAGCTCGCTATGCGGGATGGAACATCTTCCCCAATATCCAGGCTTAGGGCTGGAAGGGCGAGGGGAGGAGTTGCGACGGCTGGCCATGATGGAATGGACCTTTGTCGGATGTGCTCTGATGAACACTCGCGGAGGGGAGAGGGTGTGGATTGGATCTAAATCCTCGTCCCCTTAAATAGGGCAGCTCATTTACGCGGCTAGGGGTGTGAATGTAAAAACACTCAGACTTTTCATATTCGTTTGACACGTGGGGAGCGGCCATTATTGGGCGTAGAAGCCAAGGAGCGCAACATCTACAAGAAACCGGACTTTATTCAAACAGGTACACGGAATTTGGAGGAGAACCCGCCTTGCAATGCCGAAGACAATCTGCTCGCCGGACTCATCCTCATTGAAGCCTGGTTCGGGGGCTACTGAGGGAGTCCTGGATTAGGGGGTGTCCGGACAGCCGGACTATATCCTTTGGCCGGACTGTTGGACTGTGAAGATACAAGATTGAAGACTCCGTCCCGTGTCCAGAAGGGACTTTCCTTGGCGTGGAAGGCAAGCTTGGCGATACGGATATGCAGATCTCCTACCATTGTAACCGACTCTATGTAACCCTAACCCTATCCGGTGTCTATATAAACCGGAGGGTTTTAGTCCGTAGGACAAGGTACACATCAACAATCATACCATAGGCTAGCTTCTAGGGTTTAGCATCCTCGATCTCGTGGTAGATCTACTCTTGTACTACCCATATCATCAATATTAATCAAGCAAGACGTAGGGTTTTACCTCCATCGAGAGGGCCCGAACCTGGGTAAAACTTCGTGTCCCTTGCCTCCTGTTACCATCCGGCCTAGACGCACAGTTCGGGACCCCCTACCCGAGATCCGCCGGTTTTGACACCGACAATCGTAGTTCTAAATTTGCTCCTAAATCTCATGAAGGTTTCCTTCTTGGTTATGGATCAAACTCTCACACTTACCGTGTCTACAACAATTTCACCCGAAAGGTTGAAGAGACGGTAGATGTGAAGTTTGATGAATCTAACGGCTCGCAAGTAGAGCAATTGCCAAGTGATGTAGGAGACAAAGACCCTTCGGAAGCAATTCAAGACTTGTCCATTGGCAAGATTCGTCCAACGGAAGTGAAGGAGAGTACCTCGTCCGTCCAAGTGGAAGCTTCTACCTCACGACAAGGTGAACCAAGAGTTGATACGGAAGCATCCACAAGTGGGACACGCCAAGATGAATAAAACGAGGAAGCGCACCAAGATGAACATCAACAACCTCCTTCTCCACCACGACAAGAGAATGACAGCGTCAACAATGAAGAAGGCCAAGAAGAAGCACAAGATGAAGAGGATGTTCCACCCCGACCCAAGCAAAAGCTTTCACGAGTTCGAGCAAGAATTGCTAAGGATCATCCCGTCGAGCAAATCTACAATGATATCCAAACCGGGAGAATCACTCGCTCTAAAACTCGTTTAGCTAACTTTTGTGAACATTACTCATTCATCTCTAGCATTGAACCTATGAAGGTTGAAGAAGCATTGGAGGATCCGGATTGGATAAATGCTATGCATGAAGAGCTACACAACTTTGAGAGAAATCAAGTGTGGACATTGGTCGAGAAGCCCGACAACAACCACAACATCATTGGTACCAAATGGGTGTTTTGCAACAAGCAAGATGAAGAGGGACAAGTGGTTCGCAACAAAGCACGTCTTGTCGCCCAAGGCTACACACAAGTTGAAGGTATGGACTATGGTGAGACATATGCTCCTGTTGCTAGACTTGAGTCCATTCGCATATTACTTGCTTATGCTAATCACCATGATATCACCTTGTACCAAATGGACATTAAAAGTGCTTTTCTAAATGGCAAAATTGAGGAAGAAGTTTATTTTAAGCAACCTCCCATCTTCGTCAATCCTAAGAAACCTAATCATGATTACAAACTTCACAAAGCCCTTTATGGTCTTAAACAAGCTCCTAGAGCATGGTATAAATGCTTGACCAAGTTCCTTATTGAAAAAGGCTTTGAAATTGGTAAAATTGATTCTACTCTTTTTACTAAAAGGGTTAATGGAGAACTATTTGTGTGCCAAATTTATGTTGATGATATCATATTTGGTTCAACTAACCCTCATTTTAGTGAGAAGTTTGGAAAGCTAATGTCGGAGAAGTTCGAGATGTCTATGATGAGTGAACTCAAATTATTTCTCGGTTTGCAAATCAAGAAAACTAAGGAAGGTACCTTTGTCTCTCAAACGAAGTACACCAAGGACTTATTCAAGAAGTTCAATATGCAAGAATGCAAATGTATGACTACACCCATGCCTACTAGTGGACATCTTGATCTGACCAAAGATGGTGAACCGGTTGATCAAAAGGTTTATCGCTCTATGATTGGTTCATTGTTATATCTGTGTGCCTCTCGTCCCGATATTATGCTAAGTGTGTGCATGTGTGCACGATATCAAGCTGCTCCTAAAGAGTGTCATCTTAAGGCTGTGAAAAGGATAGTGAGATACCTAATCCATACACCAAATTTTGGCATTTGGTATCCCAAGAGGTCCTCTTTTGATCTTGTTGGCTACTCTGATTCGGACTATGCCGGAGACAAGGTTGATAGAAAATCCACTTAGGATACTTGTCAATTCCTTGGTAGATCTCTTGTGTCTTGGTCTTCCAAGAAACAAAACTCGGTATCCTTATCCATCGCCAAAGCGGAATACATTGCCGCTGGTTCATGTTGCGCTCAATTACTTTGGATGACCCAAAATCTTAATAGCACTTTCATTGCTATGTGACAATGAAAGTGCTATTAAGATTGCTCACAATACCATGCAACATTCTCGAACCAAGCATATTGAAGTTCGTCATCATTTCATTCGAGATCATGTTGCAAAAGGGGACATTAACCTTAAGCATGTTCACACCGATAAGCAATTGGCGGATATATTCACTAAACCACTTGATGAGAAAGTGTTTTGCAGGTTGAGAGGTGAATTGAACATCATTGATGCTTCAAACTTGGAGTAGGAACTCCATTTGATACATGCGAGGCATGAGCCTATGACTAATCCTCGATATTTCTCTTATGATGCTATTCATGTGTCTTGGATATATTTGTACCTTGCATGTTATCTAACCCGTGTAGGTACTTGGTTGAATCTAAATCTATGAGATTGTAACTCACTCACATCTTGAGCAATCTCTACATCACCAAGTCTCTACACAATGGTGGTTGAAGACAAGGAAGCACGAAACCATTCAAACATATCCTTTGGCAAATTCTATGTTGAGTCTCATGATTGTCATTTTGGATACACAAGTGCTCTTCCTTGCAAAGCTAACCCATGTAGGTAGATGAACTCAAACTCCAAGTGGTGCTCCCAACTCTTGATGAACTACATCAACCTTGAGCAACCCACACAAGTTCAACTACATGATCAAGATCAACACCACCACCCAAGGTATGTTATTCCATCTTAGAGAAGCTTTACTCCAAGTCATGAGCCAAAGCAACTCGACAAGATGTGAATACATCAAGATGCTTAAACGAAAAATGGTAACCCCATTTTGAGCTTAAACGATGAGTATGACCTATGATCAAGTGCTCTCACTTGACTCCTAAGTCAATATACTCTAACATAGGTGACTTTGTCACCGACCATTTCTAGATGAAGTTCTCTAGTGTTTCTCCATGCTTTTGCATTTGCATATTTGTTTCCCCTTTCAAAAAAAACTTCATCTAGAACTTTTCGTTTCTTTTCTTTCCTTTCTGTTTTGCATTTTCTGCATCCAATTCATTGCAAATCTTTTAGTTAATTCCTTGTATATCCTTGTGAGATCTTACTTGTCTAGTGAGCTGAGGTGACAAGTGGTTTCACTCTGATGAACTCGGTCACACCAGTTTGTTCTCTTCGGCCCAACCGAAATCTTTCGGTGCAACCGAAGCACACAACTCGGAGTCACCGATTCCATCACAGGAAAACCAACTTGCCACTTATTCCTGATTTCTGTTTGCTCCAGCTCCACTCAATGATTCTTGTCCTCTACCAGCATCATATTAGACATGCTGCTTTGCTCTGTGACTCGAGGACCAACCCATTTGTATCACATGTCCAGAAGAGCCCTTCTTGGAAATTGATGTCAAAGGGGGAGAGAGAGATCACATCAAAGCTTAATCCTTCCTATAGGGGGAGAAAGAGAGAATACTCAAAAGATCCCAGATGCTTGATGTTCAAGAGGAGAGATGTCACATGTCTTTTTGAGGGAAAGACATGTTCATATGTGCTTATTTGCATTAAGTTCTATCCATTTGTATCTTTCAGCTCTGATTTTCTGTTCCCTATCTTCTTCCAATATCCCATGTAAGATTCAGGGGGAGCAAGACACCTAAGGGAAAGAAATCAGTCAAATTCATTGCATATCTTTACTCTTGGGGACATGTTAAATCAAATGTGGTACGTTGTACTCACTCTCTACATGTCATCCCAGTCTTGGTTCTCTTGTGGCTTCCTTGGTTTGCTCTGGCTAGTGGAAGTACCTGTGTTATCTAACCTTGTTTGTGCAGGTTCATTCCATCCTAAGCCAGCTAAAGACTACAAGGTAAGTGTATGCATCAAAATCATGAGTATGAGGAATTCTTGCTTATGTACATACTGTTTGCAAGAAGGACTCATGAGCATGAAGGTATTTCTTGATAATCTTTTGCTCTGATGCATATGGCCAAGATACATGTAACACATTGCCTACTCTGTCATGGTTATGCTCTCACATGCCTCTATATTTCACATTTACATGAGTGCATACATGTAGGGGGAGCCTATGCTTGTTACATGTCCTTCCAAAGCTTTACTTGCTGTTCTTTATATCTTTATCTAAAGCTTTGATGTATGTTGCCATCAATTACCAAAAAGGGGGAGATTGAAAGCACAAGTGCTCCCTAGGTGGTTTTGGTAATTAATGACAACATATCTCTTGTTGGACTAACGTTTCTATCTAGTATGTTTCAGATAAGTTCAACAATGGAGTGGCATGGACTAAAGGTTGTGGGAACTTCTCCAAGATGCTAAGGACAAAGGATTGGCTAAAGCTTAAAGCTCAAGACTCTTCATTTTACATTTTAGTGATCCAAGATCACATTGAGTCCATAGGAAAAGCCAATACTATCAAGGAGGGATGAGGTGTTGCTTAATGAGCCTCTTGCTCAAGTGCTTAATGATATGCTCCAAAATCCTCAGCTACTTTCCCACTTCCACATATGACCTAAACCCAAAGCCAAACTCGGACCTACCGATTATTTCTATCCGGCGCCACCGAGTTTCACTTGTCATAGCCACTGCCAGAAACCCTAATCAGTTCGGTCTCACCGATGGGATCTCGGTCTCACCGAGATGGGCTTGCAAACTCTCTGTTACCTATTGCAATACCCTCGGTCCCACCGAGATATGCAATCGGCCCCACCGAGTTTGCTTGGCCAACTCTCTGTTTCGCTTATTACCAAAATCGGTCCCACCGAGTTTGAGTAATCGGTTCAAACCGAGTTGTGGATTTACCCTAACCCTTAGCACATCGGTCCCACCGAGTTGATCCAGTCGGTCCCACCGAAAATCTCTAAGGTCACTAGGTTTACTATCGGTCTGACCGAGTTTGATTTGGTCCCACCGAGATTGGTAAATCGTGTGTAACGGTTGGATTTTGTGTGGAGGCTATATATACCCCTCCACCTCCTCTTCATTCGAAGAGAGAGCCATCAGAACACATCTACACTTCCAACCCATATGCTCTGAGAGAGAACCACCTACCCTTGTGTTGAGGCCAAGATATTCCATTCCTACCATATGAATCTTGATCTCTAGCCTTCCCAAGTTCCTTTCTACTCAAATCCTGTTTCCACCAAATCCAAATCCTGTGAGAGAGAGTTGAGTGTTGGGGAGACTATCATTTGAAGCACAAGAGCAAGGAGTTCATCATCAACACACCATTTGTTACTTCTTGGAGAGTGGTGTCTCCTAGATTGGCTAGGTGTCACTTGGGAGCCTCCGACAAGATTGTGGAGTTGAACCAAGGAGTTTGTAAGGGCAAGGAGATCGCCTACTTTGTGAAGATCTACCGCTAGTGAGGCAAGTCCTTCGTGGGCGATGGCCATGGTGGGATAGACAAGGTTGCTTCTTCGTGGACCCTTTGTGGGTGGAGCCCTCCGTGGACTCGCGCAGCCGTTACCCTTCGTGGGTTGAAGTCTCCATCAACGTGGATGTAGGATAGCACCACATATCCGAACCACGGGAAAAACATCCGTGTCTCCAATTGCGTTTGAATTCTCCAAACCCTTCCCTTTACATTCTTGCAAGTTGCATGCTTTACTTTCCGCTGCCTATACACTCTTTGCATGCTTGCTTGATATGTATTGTGAATGTTGAAATTATGCCTAAACTCCACTTAAACCAAAAAGGCTTAAAAATTGCAACTTTAGCATTAAGTGTCTAATCACCCCCCCCTCTAGACACATCTACTTCAAGGTCCTACTATAAAGGGACAAGGCATTTATTTTTTCCCTCCCGTGCTCAATCGAATCCTTCCCCCACCTCAAGCTCAAACACCCAAAGTTCAGGTCAGGTGCTCCGAACCTTCAATCATGTCCGGATCTAGCCTTCAAGGCCGATGGATGCCTTCCTCCGTCACGGAAGAAGACATTAAAAAGTTGAGGGAGGCCAGATATCTGTCCGTCGAGGTTTCGCATCGGCTGCCTGCCCGAGGGCAGGCCGTCCCCTCCCCCGAACCCAACGAGAACGTCGTGTTCGTCTCCCACTTCCTCTGAGGTCTAGGCCTTGCTCTGGATCCTTTCGTCAGGGGTTTGATGTTTTATTACGGGCTAGATTTCCATGATCTAGCTCCAGACTCCTTTCTTCATATCACGACATTTATTGTCGTGTGTGAGGCCTTCCTCCGGGTTACCCCTCACTTTGGCCTGTGGCTCAAGACCTTTGACATAAAGCCGAAGATGATCGAGGGGCAACATGCAGCGTGCGAAGGTGCCTCAATATGCAAGATGACGGGAGCTCCATGGCCCAAAGGTTCCATTCCAGAGGTGTCTGAATTGTGGCAACAGGAGTGGTTCTACATCACGGCTCCTAGAAGTGCCAAGTGGGCGGCCGCCCCTGTTTTCTGCTCGGGCCCTCCACCACAATTGATCTCATGGATCAGCAGAGGTCTGAGCTGGGTCCAGCCAAGGACGTGCCTATACTGCAAAGCCAGATTTGAGATCTCTTCAATGGAGATTTTAGTTTGGTTGCGGTAATACAAGTTATGCTGGTTCGTCAAGTCCAGCCTTGCAAACGCCGGCCCCTTCGCTTGTGGGAGTTCAATCCCAAGGGACCGCGTGTCATTCAAAATTTCCTCGGCCTGACGCACGAGGATATGTACAAGTCATTCTTCGGACCTCAGGTAGAGTGTCTGGAAATCACCGAGGACGTGGGCCTGAGCAGTAACCGCGCCGCCGAACAGGTAAGGAATCTTCTGGCCGAACATACTATCTCTCATTTGTTACGAAGTTATTTCTGAGAGTTCGCTTTTTGACCAGGACTGGCTAACAAAGGCAAAGTTGATTCGGTGTTCGGCCCCCCTCCCTGAGGGTTTGGACAATCCGGTATTGGAAAAGATGCTCCAGGTCGCACCTTGCCCGGAGCCCTTGAAGGAAGATACTGGGGAGGATAATACGGGCGGACGCGGGCCCCCAACGCTGCCCATTCTAACCGAGGGAGTGAGCGTCTCCATGAAGGAAGATGACCGGAGGAGGAAAAGGACTGCGCCCGGGGATTCGGAAGCCGAAGCTTCCAAACGGGAGAAGAAGTCTCCCACAGAGGGTCCTACCTTGGGGGGTGCTTTTGCCGCACAAAGTCCGCGGGGGGATCAATTCTCCAGCGAGTCGTAAGTGACCCGAAATACTTTAATAGTACAGGTATGCCATCTTTTTCTTCTGAGAAAATAACCACCACATATATCTTTGCAGTTCGGGCCTTAGCCCCTCTCAAATGAGCTCGTCTTCGGGGGATCTTCTTCCAGAGATGATGGAGAGCGAAACGCCTCCTCCGGACTCCTCCGCTTCGGGAGCGGGCGACCCTGAAGTGTCGTCGCGGAGGGCCTCTCCAAGTCCGGTGAGGCCAGAAGATAATCCCATTGACCCCCGAAGCTCCCAGTGTCTGGCTCCCGAAGAGAGCAGACAAAAGAGTCCGGCACTGTCTGGTGTGCGATCGGATGTTCCGAGGGAGTTGGTGGGGCGAGCGGCCATCTCAGATGAACACCATATGCTAATGAATACGGTGATGGAGAGAATCTCGTCCGCCGAAAGCGGATTGCATGAAGCTTTTATGAGTCTACTAACAGGCATTCAGGTACGTAAAATAATGTATGATAGTCCTGCACATGCTAGGTGTGCCCTGTGTAGATAGTAGCCCCTGAGACTCTGGTTGTCGTCGGAAACGATGATGAACAGAGGATCATATTCCCAGGTAATAACCATACTGCCTCTATGTTCAGGTGATGGAAGCTCCGGTGGCTAGCCGGACTAGCGAGTTTGCCCATTTAAAACGGCAGTTGGATGCGGCAGACGCTGACATTGAGCTTATTAACAAAAGGCTTGACGAGGCACAGAGTAAGTGTCATTATCTGGTAAATGCCACATAGTAAGAGCAGCATGATGCCAGTATCTTTAATATGTTGTGACTGCAGATGGAGCTGCCACTGTTGAAGCCTTGCGGGCAGAACTTGCCCGAGCCAAGGAACAAGTGAGGTTTAGTAATGCGGCTGCTTTGAAGGCGGCCGAAGAGTTGAAAGCCGAGAAGGCCGCGCATGGCGAGAGCCAAGATAAGATGGCCAATATGGCCATAGAATTAAAAGCCGCCGCCGACCGTTGCCGGGTTCTTGAAAAGGAAAACCTAGCGAAGGCATCGGACCTTGAGAAGGCTGCTGCGACGAGAAAAGACATTGGTCTTCTATGAGGGCGAAGAAGGAGGAGCTGCGGGAAGCCGGGGATATTGTAGCTGGGAAATCCTTTATGTTGCGGAGGAAGTTCGGAGATCCACGGTATGCCCCTCTGGATCGGCTGTGGAGTTCGGAGGATGTGTATATGGATTTTGCGGTGAGCGCTGCCGATGCGGCCAAGTACTTCCAGGGTCAGACGGACCGTGAAGTGGACCAGCTATTTTGGACACAATTCCATTCTCCGAGCGTCCGCTTTCATTGACTGACCAATTAGCCGAATGGGCCGAACTGAATAGGTTGTCCATACTCACCATGAGGTCTGTTGTGGATCAGCTATGGCCGGAAAGGCCAAAACCGAACAACTATTTCAGCTTGGTGCAGCAGTTCCTTGACGTGGTGCCGCGCATTAATGTGATGAAGAGGTCGGTGTGCATAGAGGGCTCACGGATGGCCTTTGCCCGTGTTAAAGCATACTGGGCGGGGATGGATGCTACCACTGTTGTAGCGTGGGATTCGGCCATAGACCGAATGGCTGCTGAGCACTACTTTGAAGAAGTTCTTGAGGGTGCTCGTTTGATAGAGACCCAGTGCTCAAAAAATATTATGTTTGAGTGATATGTAATCTCATTGTAAGCGAAATGCTTTTATAAATTTTTATAAGGCTATTTTTATACTTTTGCCTGAAAGTAATATGATGCCTCCTGGGCGGCCGTTTATGTATACATGTGTATAACCTGAAAGATTGCAGCCGTTGGCTTCAACCCCCACGCATATAATGCGGAGGTGCTCGCAAAAAACATGTGTTCACACTTAACCCAACGTCTTGGTCCTATTAAGGAGGTGATAGCGGAGCGAGCGAGGCAACCGGACTATAATGCTTTAGCACTTTCACTTAGCCATAGGAGTTTGACAGTGGGGCTACTAGATAGCCCCTGGTGGCTCCGCACTCTCCCGATCCCGGGGTGCGTACATGCCTGGCCGGAAAACGGCCCTTCGTTAAGGCAGAGGAATTCTAACATTCCAATAGGTCATCGAGTGGTTGACCAGTCTCACGCTATATCATGACAGTCAGTTTTTGGCTTTCTCTACCGAGGTGCTCGTCCGGATGAACCAGGGCACAATCACAGTAGTTCTCCTGTTGCTACCTTAGCCGGTAAAGTGGAACGTAAGGCACCAAAACACAGGAGCCGGGCAAACCCAACATTTGACCAAAGACAGTGATTCGGAGCTGATGCATATAAGGCCAAACTCGCGACGCCGAACACTCCCTAAGGTATTCAGTCTTTGTGGTATAAACCGGGCCTAAATAATGGCCTTTGTAAGAAGCCCCTTGTGTCCAGGTACATGCATTATTCTGGCGTGGCCACATGCCAAGACGTCAGCATCCTTCTGAACAGTGGATATGTATCAACAAGAGACAGTAAAAAAGGTTTACGCAGGGTCTTAATCTAAAAAGAATCCTTGGAGCGGGTCCCTGCTACACGTCTGCGCCTGTGTCTCCGTTGTGATGTATCCTGGATGGATGTAGCACGATGATCATCTGTAAAAGAGAGGAATTTAGGTGAAAAAGTTGTCATGCAAAAAGATAGTTTTTAAAGAAACCATGTATAATTGAAGATGAGAAAAAATTGCCACTTGTCTGTGCGCGTTGAGCCCCTTGTATTAACAAATAGGGGTGTGACCATTTATTCGGTATAAATAGCGGCGCCGGACTTGATTAGTTGTGTCTGAGGTCTTGACGACCTATTGGATGCTTTCGCTGGTCCGGGCGCCTTTAGTGTGCGGCTGCCAAGGCAGCCGCACTCTCTTCGGCGCGCAGAGATCGCTTCATATTTCCGTTCACTGAAATGATGCTACGTGGACCGGGCATCTTTAGTGTGAGGGAGGCGTAGTGTGGTATTGCATTAAAGCGAGCGAAAGCTTCGCGTCCGAGCAGTGCTTGATAGCCACTTTGGAACAGAGCGATGTGGAAGGTTAAATGCTCGCGAAGGAAGTTATAGGGGAGCCGAATATAACTTGTAGTAGGAGGGAGCCCGTACAACGAGCCCCTGGGCCTGGCGTTACTCCTTTAAAGCTAGTATTGCTATGGCGAATTTTTGTTGGGTCTAACCCCATCCTGCGGATTGTATCCTGATATATTAGGTTTTGATTGTTGCCACCGTCCATCAAGACTCGTGTGAAGTGATATCCGCCAATTACTGGGTCTAATACCAGGGCAGCCCATCTTGCGCATCGGATACTTGTTGAGTAATCGCGATGGTCGAAAGTGATCGGTTGAGACGACCAGTGGCAGGACTTCATGGTGACATGCACTTGGGTATATTTTCCTGGGAGTGCCGCGTTGTTTTTTACCTTGATCACGTGTAACACGTTTACTGTTTTGACTTCTGGTGGAAATTTCTTTTGTTCCCCAGTGTCTTGCTTGGGAGGCTCGTCCTCGTCTTCACTTGGTGTATTCTCCCCCTTGTGTACGGCGTTGAGCTTGTCGGACTGCTAGAAGACCCAACATTCTTTGTGGGTATGATTAGCAGGTTTACCAGGGGTACTATGGATCTAAAATACTTGGTCCAGAATTTTGTTGAGGCTGGACAGTTCATCCCTGGTGCCTTTAGAGGGCGGCTTTTGCTGACCTGGCCGAGAGCTTTTGAATCATGCGTTTACTGCCGTGCCCTTCGTGCTGTCTTCTTTATTCCGGTGTTTGTTATTGTTGTTGAGCCGTGATTTCCCGTTTCCATCTCTAACTTCAGATGTACTGGGGTCGCTGGTGCTGCATCTGGCTAGCCAGCTGTCCTCACCCGCGCAAAAGCGGGTCATGAGGCTTGTTAATGCGGCCATCGTTCTCGGCTTATTTTGGCCGAGGTGTCTAGCGAGCCATTCGTCACGGACGCTATGCTTAAAAGCTGCCAAGGCTTCGGCATCCGGAAAGTCGACAATCTGGTTCTTTTTAGTAAGAAACCTGTTCCAAAGCTTTCGGGCTGACTCTCCGGGCTGTTGAGTTATATGACTCAAATCGTCCGCATCCGGAGGTCAGACATAAGTCCCTTGAAAATTTGCCCAAAAGGCGTCTTCGAGCTCTTCCCAACTTCCAATGGAGCTTTCGGGGAGGCCTTTAAGCCAGTGACGAGCTGGCCCTTTGAGCTTGAGGGGTAAGTACTTGATGGCGTGGAGATCATCTCCTCGAGCCATATGGATATGAAGGATGTAGTCCTCAATCCAGACCCCAGGGTCTGTTGTTCCGTCATTTGTCTCTATGTTTACGGGTTTGAATCCCTCTGGAAATTCATGGTCCAGCACCTCATCGGTGAAACATAGGGGGTGTGCGGCACCCTTGTAGCTGGGTGTACCGCGTTGTTCGGATGTTTGTTGTGTTGCATTGTATGCTGGGGTGCGCTTGCGTGGTCCATAGATGGATCTTGTTGCGCCGTCCTTTGGGTGCGGGCCCTCGCATGGGTCGCGTGTTGTATTGTGAGTGGCGTTGTATGCCGCTCTGTGGTGGTAGAGGGGTCGTCTATCCGGCCAGGTGGCTGCTTTGATATTTGGCTGTGGGGGTCTGAGGCCTCCTCATCGAATTCAGGTAGCAGCTTCCGCTTTGGGTAGCTCTTGGAGGGGCGATTGTCGCCGTACCTCGCTGCTGTGTTGAGTATTTTACTCCATCTGATTTGGAGTGTGTCTTGCGCAGCCTTGAGCCTTTGCTTCTGCTTTTTAAGACTCCTCGCGGTGGTAACAAGCCTTTTACGGGCATTCTGCTGCTCCGGGTGCCTGTCCAGCATTCTGCCGTACGGACTATTATCCTTGATAGAATTTGTGTGTTCGGTTTGATTATCTGGATTGCCGTTGTCCGGCAGCGGTTCGCCCTGCTCCAGCACTGGGTCTGTGTGATCGTTATTTCTGTCGAGGCGGGATTTGGGGCGGCGCTTGCGTCGCCGCTTTGACTGTTTCTCGAGGGAACAAGCCTTCGGTGCGTCCTTCCGCTCCTCGTCGTCATCTTTTGGTGCGTCCACCATGTATACGTCATATGATGAGGTGGGCGTCCAGCACCCTGTGGGCGGTGGTTCTTCTTCGCCTCCCGCATCGTCGTCCATACCGTCGATGTTTTCAGAGTCGAAGTCGAGCATGTCGGTTAAATCGTCGACAGTGGCTACAAAGTGGGTGGTGGGTGGGCGTCGAATTTCTTCATCTTCCGCATCCCAATCCTGCTGGCCATGATCCGGGCAGGGCTCTCTTGACAAAGAGAGAGACTTTAGTGATTTCATAATATCGCCGAAGGGCGAGTGCTGAAAGATGTCCGCGGCGGTAAACTCCATGATCGGCGCCCAATCGGATTCGATCGGCAAGGGCGCGGAAGGTTCGGAGTCCGGGGAGGAGTCCGGTTCCTTGGAGTCACGAGTCTCGCGGAGTGCGGGGCTGGTGTTCGGCTCGATCGTTGTTGGGATCACAGCCCCCGAGGCGGCGTCCAACCACCCATCCTCGATCGGCGCAGTTGGCTCCGAATTAAGGGTCGAAGCCGATGCGGGTGCGGCCTCCAGGGCACTGTTCGGCGGCAGAGCTGGATCATGCCCGTCGTGACAGTGCGGCGCACTCGGCAGTGGCTCGACTTCGTTGAAGATCAAGTCCCCGCAGACGTCAGCCGTGTAGTTTAAACTTCCAAACCTGACCTAACGGCCAAGGGCATAGCTTTCGATCTGCTCCAGATGGCCAAGCAAATTAGCCCGTAGTGCAAAGCCGCCGAAGACAGAGATCTGTCCGGGGAGACAAGTTTCAACCTGGACCGCATCACTATCGATGATAGTAGGAGCCATCAAGCCTGACGGCGACGACACAGAGGAACTCTCAATGAAAGCACCAATGTCGGAGTCAAAACCGGCGGATCTCGGGTAGGGGGTCCCGAACTATGTGTCTAGGCCGGATGGTAACAGGAGGCAAGGGACATGAAGTTTTACCCAGGTTCGGGCCCTCTTGATGGAGGTAAAACCCTATGTCCTACTTGATTAATATTGATGATATGGGTAGTACAAGAGTAGATCTACCACGAGATCGGAGAGGCTAAACCCTAGAAGCTAGCCTATGGTATGATTGTTGTTCTATATGTTGTCCTACGGACTAAAACCCTCCGGTTTATATAGACACCGGAGAGGGTTAGGGTTACACAAAGTCGGTTACAATGGTAGGAGATCTACATATCCGTATCGCCAAGCTTGCCTTCCATGCCAAGGAAAGTCCCTTCCGGACACGGGACGAAGTCTTCAATCTTGTATCTTCGTAGTCCAGGAGTCCGGCTGAAGGTATAGTCCGGCCATCCGGACACCCCCTAATCCAAGACTCCCTCAGTAGCCCCTGAACCAGGCTTCAATGACAATGAGTCTGCCGCGCAGTTTGTCTTCGGCATTGCAAGGCGGTTTCCTCCTCCAAGTACTTCATAGAAGATTTTGAACACAAAGAATAGTGTCTAGCTCTGCAAAATAAATTTCCACATATCGCCATAGAGAGAATAATGTTCACACCAACACCAATCTAATCTGCTGACGTATTCCGTAGCATGACAACACCACAGCCAAGCCTTTATTCGAATCGTTTTATTATCCCACCTCAGCGTGTCATGCGAGGCGGTTTCCTTGGCACGTCTTGTTAAAGCAGAGATCGTGTCCCCTTATTCCGGGATTCTCGTCGATACGGGCGTGGGTAACCCAACGGCTTCTAGGACTCCTAGACTATAGGCAAGTCCAAACGGCCACGGAGAGGACGCTTGATATTCACCCTCTTTATAAAGGGACAAGGCATTTATTTTTTCCCTCCCGTGCTCAATCGAATCCTTCCCCCACCTCAAGCTCAAACACCCAAAGTTCAGGTCAGGTGCTCCGAACCTTCAATCATGTCCGGATCTAGCCTTCAAGGCCGATGGATGCCTTCCTCCGTCACGGAAGAAGACATTAAAAAGTTGAGGGAGGCCAGATATCTGTCCGTCGAGGTTTCGCATCGGCTGCCTGCCCGAGGGCAGGCCGTCCCCTCCCCCGAACCCAACGAGAACGTCGTGTTCGTCTCCCACTTCCTCTGAGGTCTAGGCCTTGCTCTGGATCCTTTCGTCAGGGGTTTGATGTTTTATTACGGGCTAGATTTCCATGATCTAGCTCCAGACTCCTTTCTTCATATCACGACATTTATTGTCGTGTGTGAGGCCTTCCTCCGGGTTACCCCTCACTTTGGCCTGTGGCTCAAGACCTTTGACATAAAGCCGAAGATGATCGAGGGGCAACATGCAGCGTGCGAAGGTGCCTCAATATGCAAGATGACGGGAG